>NW_011889220.1:428472-431919 GCF_000151845.1 Pteropus vampyrus | reverse complement strand
AGCAACCTCCCCTCCAACCTGGAGGTTGTCCCTCCAACCTGTGACTGTGACTCTGCTCACAGCATTTCTTCAATGGTCACCTCCCGCAAGAAAACCTCCCCGACGGCCTCAAAGACCCTCCCTTCCCGAGATACCTGTGTATTGAGTGTGACACTCAGTAATTCAATATTTCCCATTTATCTATGTTTTACCCTGAATAACATTCCAAATTCCTCAGAGGAACAGTCGGTCCCATTCAAACGCTTGTCTTGAAAATGTGCCTTCGTCTCAACGCACTCGACAGGCGGATGCTCCTTGACTGAGGGTGGAGTTAAGGCCCAGGAAGTTGAAAAGATCGTGAGTCGAAAACGCGTCAACACGCCTAACCTACCGAGCACCGTGACTGAGCCCAGACCGCGGTAAACGTGTTCCATACACCCCCAGCACCCCCAGCAGGGCAAAATTACCGAGCACGAAGCCTGCTTTACAACGCAGTGCTGACCAGCACATGCAACGTACTACACGTTGCTTTCACACCGGCACAAGGTCAAAAACTTATGAGTGGAACCCTCCCGAATTGGGGACCATCTGCCTCCCGGAACGACCCGAGCATAATGCTGATTTGGGGGCTGCTTCTGTGTGACTTTGTCTGCGAGAAACACAAGGTGAATGCTGAAAACTGGGAGCAGCTGAACTCAGCCTGCGGGAAGACACGAACACACAGGCACGCAGCCACGGACGCCGCGGGATCCCAGCCCACCCCCGGCTGTGAGCCACTCCCATCTGCAGCTCATCACGACCCTCCCTCTGATGTCAGACGTCCCCCCTCTGTCCCTTCGCAAGCTCCCCCAAGCAAACTCCAGGTCCCCTTCCAGGTAGAGGGCACGTCTATGGCAGTTTGCATCCAGCTCTTATGCACTGAGATGCGTAGAACAATACTCCTGTGTTCACTAGGTGCCCGTCTTTCTGAGTCACTGGCAAAGTATTCGAAAGTTTTGTCCCAAACCCTGTTTTATCCATAAACCCTGTGGCTTTTATTGTGTGACTTTGCATGAGGTCATGTTTGTTTGTTTGTTTTTTTTAAGAAAGTGCATGTTTTATTACAGCCGGAGAGCTGTATGTTTCCTGCCTATGCTCCCCTCGTCCACATCCTGTGAAGAAATGGGTGTCATCGAACGCTTTTTCCATTAGCTTAAAGATGCACTTGAATGCAATTCTATTCATTTTCCATCGTCCTATACCTTATACGTGTAGCCTTGGCTATTTCTTGTAGAGCATGATTCTTTTTTAAGGGGAAATAATAGGTAAAATGCACACATTCCTGAAAGCAAGTCCACCGCCCCAACTGCTGTCTTTCTACTGGACCTTGGTCGCTATTTATGTTCCGTGATGAATCGGCTTTGAGATTTTGGGTGCCTGGCGTAAAGCCCGCTGGGTCTCCACTCCCTCACCTCTCACACGCGCAGGATCGAAACAGACGCCGCCTTTTGCTGTGAGTAAACAAACTGCGTGGTAAGAAAATTTAATGTCTAATTCATCGTTTCGTTGCCCTTCACGGACACACGATCTGGGTTCGCTCAGAGGCGGGTGGAGCTTCTGGGTGGCCTCGGCCGCCACCTAGCCCCTCCTCCTGGCGCCCTTCCCACCCGCCCTGGTCCTAAGTTCCATTTTTGCCCGATAACACGTGCGGTTTTCAGCGATGCCGTTTTCGGGGGCACCGCACTGGGAAACGACAGCCAGAAACGGTGGTAAGGGGTTCGCCCTGTCGGACCGGATCTCGGACCCAGGGAGAGCGAACGCGTAGGCTCAGGACGGCAAGCGGCCTGGGCCGGCATCAGGGCCTCTTCTAGCGATGGTGGCGACGGGTCCTCACGGCTTTGCCCTTTGCTGCCCTGGCCCACGACAGGCACGATTCTTACGCAAATGGTCGAAATGATCGCCTGCTCCCTTATGTGACTTCCTTCCCATTGTATTAACCTCGAGATCGTTCTAAGAAGGAGAAGTGCCTTCTGAGGACATGACCCCATGGTCACAAAGGCATGTGCCCCCGAGGGTGAATGACGCAGTGCTGTGGGGTGGGGTGTGGTGGGGGGGGCTGCCGCGCACCCACAGAGCAGATTCAGTGGAAAGGGTGAGAGATCCGTCTGGCATTTTCTGTCATGGCAGTAAGAGGACCATGTCAAGCCTCGTTGTTAAGCCTGATGTTTTCTAAGTACACTTGACCGCCCTAAAGATATGGCGGCAGATCCAGGCTGGACCCTTTCCGACCCGACCCGACCCGACCCGAGACCTCGGGCTGGCATCAGACATGCACGAAACCTGCCATGCAGAGTGACGGGTTCAGAGTCACCTGGGAGACCTACTGAGACCCTGCTTTTCTCTTCCTTCCACAGTGAGGACTGCCGCTGGGCCTAACCGCGCTGGGGCAGCCTCACGGTTTCTCTCATTCGATTATGGCCTGAGCAGACAGGAAAACATATCAACGACAAGAGCAAGGGACAGCAAAGCCAGCGGGGGCCGAGCCAGAACTCGGGAAGGGCCTGCTCCGGAATGCGGAGGGAACAGACGTGTGGGGGCCCTCGAGCTCAGAAATCTTCCCAGACCTCTGAGGAAATGTGTTCCCAGACGACACGCCTCCCGTGTCGGCGCCCGTCAGGCAGACAGACTGAGCTTCCCCTCATGACATCCAGCCGTCACTGGTCCCACGGCCGTGATGCAAACACCCCGCTGCTAGCTGTCACCGCCGAGCAGGTGACGCCTGGCTTGGGTGGAGTGACCGCACCGAGTGGTCACTGAGCAGGTCAATGCCTTGCACAGTACGGTTTACGACACTGTCCTCCTAACCGAGGTAAATTATAACCGCTATAGGACTTGTCACAAACTGGCCGATTACTGAGGCCGTGCCCATCGGGAGGTGCTCTCTCTTCTGCACGTGGATTATGCGCGTCGGTGTCAGGATGTGCCTGTCCCTTCTCAACGCTCAGGTTTCAGGCACAGTCACAGAGTTGCTTGATCTGCACAAAAATAACACCACGGCTTGTAAAACTTTCCACGCTTTCCACAGTGTGTTTTAGCTCATGTTGGCTTAGGGCAACCCACCGGGAAAGCAGATATCGAAGAATGTTCAAGAACCGTGGCATAAAAATCCCAGAAACATCTCTTTTCAGGTCTGGCACTGGTCGGGGGGTGGGGGACAGGTGGAAGACAAGAACAAAGATAGGGGACCAGAGGGGACACTATTCTTCCCTGGGGGAGGGAAGAGAGGGACGAGACTCCGCCGCCTGCCCCCCCACCCATGTGACCAGGGTGACTGGGGTGACGGCCTGCGCCCTCCTGGCTTCACTCAGCCCGTCCCCGGGCTCAGACAAGCGGCCCTGTCCCTGCCCACTGGGACATTCTGGGGGGTGGATTTCCCATTGCACTGGCTCTTCCCCTACCCACTCCCGGAATAATTCCCCTAAGCCCGCC
>NW_011889220.1:425814-427837 GCF_000151845.1 Pteropus vampyrus | reverse complement strand
GGAATCTCTGCAAACTCCCCCCGGACACGCCCTCGCCCTCACCCTCAATAACAGGTGGGATTGATGTCCTTTCCCGCGGGGGAGCGCTTACTTCTGTGTAGATCTCTGACCCAGTGGCTACACAGGCTACGCTTCTCCTATCCGCCTGCCCTGGCGTCTTCCAATCAAGCCCTCGGTTCAAACCCACAGCGAGGCCAGCCCGGTGTCTGCCCCAGCATCGCTCACCACACCAGACGCCACCCCACGGCTGCAGACACACGACACGGCCAGAGGAAGCGTCGTCGGGCACGTCGTCGACATGGTACGCACAAGTCTGCGGGACCCGTGCTTCCCACGTGAATTTTTCTCAGAAACTCGGGACAGCGATGGCTCGTTTTCCCAGTGTTCACGATGTGCCGTGACACCTGCCATCACTGCATCGACTGGAAATTATAAACCGAACCTGCGAATAAATCAGCAAAGCGAACCCGCCTCCGGCTCCACCTGTAACGCACGGAGTCGCAATGCGATTCTGGAGCGTCGGGTTTGTGATCAAAAAGGAAACGGCGATTTCAGATAAATCTCCCGGGTTAAGTGAGGCCAGGCCATGGCTGCGGCCTTGGCGGGCCAGAGGGAGACCCGGCGTCCCTAAGGGCAAAGCCCCATCATCCTGGGCGATTTCCTCGACCTCTTCAAAACGGCTGCCTCGCTGCGGAAGGGGTAACGACAGCCGCTGACGAGGAAAAAAACTGGGCGATGCATTAAAATACCTGTGCGCTTTTCCTCGTTACGGAAAGCGAATCATCACCATCATCACCGTCACCAACCACCCTTATCTTCACCGTCATCGGCCATCGGGTTTGTTACCAGGAGGCTTTGCAGCATGTGATTCTAGTCCATGGAGTCCTAGAAAATCGTGAGTGTTTTTTCTCAAGAATAATAAGCGTCGACTCATTTCTTTAAGGCAGGATGCAAAGTCAAGAGTCAAAGAAACATCAACACCCCAGGTTCGCGGAGGGGACCACACTGCTCTTTGATTAATCTGCGTCAGCTTCCTGCTTCCGGTGCTTTCTCTGCTTGCTCCCGCCTGCATGCGGGTCAGTCAGCCCCCCGCGTATCTACGTCACCTCTGCTCACTTCTGCTGTTCCAGCTGCTCCAGGTCGCGATCCGAGTGAAGTGACACGCTGGGAAGACCCCTTACACAGAGCAACCTCTCCCGCGGCTGTGGCTGTGGCTGGCCCGCCTTTTCGGTCAACTCGGCCGCAAGAGAGATGAGACTCGCCTTCCTTTTTTCTTGGTGGAGGATGGTCATGGGGAAGATATGGGGGTGGCTCTCCGCCGCTCACTCTCGCCTTCCCGGGACCGATGGGGGAGCCATGGCCTCTCCCAGCAGCCCCGGCGCCCTGCGCTCATCCAGGTTTCTCTCCGTCGTCTTTTGCTCCGGCTTCTTACTAGAGATATTCTGCATTTTTACCTTGTTTCTATTATATTTTGATTCTGGCAGATTCGAATCTGCTTAAACAAAGGGGAAAAGCTGCCAATGAGCTACAGGTAGACGTTTCCCAGGACTTAAGTTTTTATGAACATGTCTGGGGGCGGACAGGTCTCAAACAGTTTGCTCAGAAGCTTCGGTGGACCCTGTCCAGGGGGCAGGGTGATGGGCAAAGCCATCGGCTCTGGTTTGTGGTGAGTCCGACCAGTTCGGATGTCCTCAGCGCACAGATCTAAGTGTTTCCTCCATGTAAATTTTGTGTGTTTTTCAATCTGATATAACCCCTCAACACTAAAACACTAAAACATTGCATCCAAGCATGAGCTGGGATGGTGATTATTGGTTGGAAACAGCCTCGATGAAATGTGTTTGTCAGGTACTGACAAGGACAGTGGTATGTGTGCGGCGGGGTGGGGGGGATGGGGTTTGTGGGGGACGAGTGTGTCCAGGTGGACAAAATATGAACTGCGTGGTCTATAGAGAATTGAAAGCGGACCACGATTTTAAACGTGAGCGATGAACGTCCCCCGCCTGGGCAGACTGCTCCCCAC
>NW_011889220.1:419889-424499 GCF_000151845.1 Pteropus vampyrus | reverse complement strand
ATAAAGCTGTCTGAATTCATCTTTGGGAAAAGCGTTTCTTCCCAACTAGGCAGAAATACACGTTTTTGTGTAGTTCTCACATGGGATCGGAAAAACGGAAGGAATCCATTTGTCTCCGAAGTGGATTCACAGGCAGAGATCGGAGCCAGCAGCGCCTGTTTCAAAGGCTTGTGAGAGAGACTGCGCAGCCCCATTAGCCTGTCTTCCTGCCCCCCAACCCCCCTACCCCCCACAAGCACACCCATGTGCCTCATGCAGCACAGATGTCGGTGTGGGCAGATGGCTCTGCGTGTGCGTGTGTGATTTTAGGAGATCGCATGAGAAATGAGAACTAGTGCTTTCTGACCAGACCACACTGGCCCCCCAGACACAATTCTAGGGGGCCATGAACCTTATGAACCTGTGTGCTCCCCACCTATGCCCGAATCCTGCACAAGGTGCCCCCGTCCCACTGCCAAGAGAGATGCCAACAAAATCCTTGAAACGCAGACGTATAATCTATACAAGCTGAAGAAAAGAGGAAAGAATCAGAATTCTCTGACGGTTAAATTTTTTCAACCAGCAAGAGGAACAGCGGATGCTTGCGGAAGTCATTATTTGTGCAATTTCTCTGCTGTCAAGTCACCTTCTAAAAAGCAATCTGATGATCTCCCCGGCTAAGAATTTCTCTGGGTTAATTAATAGGTTAATTGCTATTTTTCGTTCTCCATCAGATTAAAGCTGCTTTCTTAAAGTCTGATTTGGTTTCCAGGAATGAAAGGTGCGCTCGTGTTTGATGCACAAAACCCAAAAAGAGCCTCTTGCTCGCAGCTTCAGAGAGAGAAAGGTTTGTTTCTCACTGAGCTACTGGCTGTGGGCTCACGGCCTTTTCTGGACCGACAGCAATACCGTACACGTCAGAATCTGAGATGGTGACAGAAATCAGAGGGCGGCCGCGGTCAGCTTCGGCACGAGGCATCAACAGCCGTAGGGACCGAGTTCATGTGTGTGCATCAGAAGCAGCCCCTACACTCCAGGATCCGAGTAACCCGGGTCATTATGACACCGTCACCACGAGGCTTCAAGAATAGCTGCTTCTTTGTTCTATTGCACTGAGTTAAAAGAGGCCAAGCCATCAGACGCAAAGACTTTAAATACTAGCAGCTCAGTCCTCTGTAAACTCCAGAAGGCAAAGAGTAAGGACCGTGTGGGGGGGGGGGACTGGGGGGCGGGGGATGGGGTGGGACCTGCATCTTAGGGGAACGAAGAAGGGGCTCTTGTCTTTGCTTTTGAGGTCGACGTTTACAGTCAGCAGGGTATTTTAACTTAAAACTTAACATGAGAGGCGGGTTAAACGTACACGTTTCTTTCGGCAAAACTAAAACAGAATAACAGTAATCGACCGCCAGGTAGTGTGATATTGAGACCAAAAAGTGATGAAATTCTGGGGAGGAGGAAGTAACAGATACGAGAATCATCGAGGAAGGCTTTTCGGAGGAGACGGGAGTGAAGTTGGATCTCTGAGTTGGATAAAATGGGGAGAAATAGGGAGAGGCAGACAGATACGCCTATGAAGTACATTTTTAAAGAGAACACAGGAATATGTTTGTTTTCTCTAAAGCACCAAAAGACACCTCACGTATGCACACGCTCATCGAATTACCTGCTGTTCTGTAATATCTTTTTGCTTCGTGCCCCACCCACGGTGCGAAACGCCATTATAAAGAATAGTTTCTGTCATTTCTTTATCACTGAAACTTTTCAGCGTTCTAACAGCAAACGAGAATAAGCTGGCCTGGCCTTCGTAGTCTGAATTCCTCGAAGTCACAGCCTGTGACCCAAGGGTGTGTGGGTTCAGGTCCCGAAACGTCATAAAAGTACCAGACGTATAGCACAGTTTCAAGGTGAAAATATTGCCCATTGCAAAGGAATCGAACGGTCGAATCTCACTGTCCGTAGAGCATAAAATCCACTGGCAGCAATTAAGCTGCCACTGTTGATTTGCTGATAAGAAAATGTTGGAATAATCCTCCTACGAACCATCAGTGAAGTGGTGTTAGTCCCTGGGACTCAGGTGGAGACTTGAATATCGGGTCGGACCCTTTGCCCACGCAGCGATATCCAGAATCTTGGAACGCAGAAGAATAGTCACAGTAAACAACATCACCCACAGACATTAGGGACACAGGATCGAACATCTTTAAGTTATGCCACAGTGTTTATAGTTTTGCAGGAGATTGTTGTGTATGATACGTTGGCCATCACTTCGCTCCATGCTCTCTTGGCTCGGGGAGCCACACGCGGAAGCGGGCGGACTTGGTGGTCACTTTCTATGGATGCAGAAGGAAAACTCATCAAAACACAAAAGCCGTCGGTTGCATTTGGACGCAGTCAGCGTGCCCAGTCAGGCAGGGCGGGCCCGCTAGAAACGGAGTTGGCCATTTCGTCCCCGGTGCGTAGCGTGGGAAGTAAGTGCCTTCGTGAGGGTGGCACTCAGTGAAGACGATCAGAATCTACGCGGGGAGTGTCTCAAAGTGTTACTGGGCCCACATCGCAGGACGTGAACTGAGCTAAACACAGCCGCGAACGCATCAAAGAGTTGATCTTTCTCCTTTAAAAACCTACAAGCAAATGAGCACTAAATGGAGTTACGGAATCGTTTACGCCACAGGAAAAATGCGTAAATAAAGAAGGAATCAGGAGCTATGACACCAGAAAGGTGCGAGGTTATTCTGGGGGGCGAGGTGGATGGCGTTTTTGTTTCTCTTGAAAACACGGGGCCTCGACTCCACGTGGAAAGCCAGACGTGCTCAAGGAGACACAACGGGTCTACTGGAACATTCCTCGAGCTTGATCTCACGAGAGGGTGCGTTTGAGCATCCTTCTTGGGAATAGGCAGAGAAATGGACTCAGCTGCCCAAAGAAAATGAACCCATTTAAAACATTCAAAGACCAGGCTAGACCCCCGAACAAACTCTCTTTACCACCCGTCACCCGGTCTACCTTGTCTGTTCAATGTCACCGTACTAGCTTTCGATAACGACGATAATGGTAATAATTTGCACGGCTCAAATCAAAGGGATAAGTGACTCTGAGTGAGGCGACCTGTGTTTGAGTCCAGATCCGCTGTAAACGAGAGCATGGCATTGGGGAACAGCCCCGCCCCCCCATCTGCGGGCCTCAGACTTTTAAGTTGCAAGTCGGGATAATATTTATCCAACACGCTTCACAGGGCTTTTGTGAGAATCAAGGGAGAGAGAAAAAAATGTGAAATGAAAGAATGAAGGGGATCGATACACACGTCCATTATGTGTAATACATTATTATATATTATTTAAGGTAATTACAGTGGTTTTTCTTTGTAGGCTGTTATAAGGCTTAATCAGATATTCTAACCTGACTCAAATTTCGGCCGTAATAAATGTTAGCCACTTATGGCGATGATCAACTCACACTGTCCTCTGTTTAATTTTAAAGGAGGAAAATTTGATACCTCCTCTGAATTATTATGGTTTTAGAATAAATCTTCCTCTTTAATACCAAATGTGCCCAAAGTATTTCAGAATTCAGGATTCAGACCTCAGGAAAAGTACACGTCGTCATATTTGATAAGAACTGATATTCGGGGCTCAGCTGTCAAACACAACCCGAACGTGATAACGGAGCCAATGAAAATGTTATTTATAATCCCAAATATCAAATTGTCCCCAAAGTGACAAGATCAATATTGTGGCTCAGAGCTTTTCCCTCGCTGACAGACGGTGCTATTAAAAATACCAAACGACACATGTCTTCAGTGAGGAACAGGATGTCGCAGGCATCCACTGGCCCCAGGAAGTTCCAGCCCCACCTGCGGGGGGACAGGTCACTACTTGGAGGGGACAGGCCACCAGGATGTCCCGGGACTCTCTCAGACACAAGCTTCTAAAAGCTGGTAAGGCCCAGTCTTCACCCCGCTGACAGGAGCCCGCAGCGCAGCCCTCGTCCGGCCCTCGCCCCCCGCTCCGTGTCCATGGCTGCGTCTCTGCTCAGCTGCCTGGCCTGCCAGTGAAGCTGTGGGCTCCTGGGGCCACCCTCACATGGTGTGACCCTCCTTACAAAGCGTGATCTCACTGCGTGTTGAGGGACCACCCACTGTAGGCCCATGTCCCCTCCCCTGTTACGCCTCCCCGCGGACATGAGTGCCTAGGCACCGGGCGGTAGGTGCCAGGCCCCGAGTCATCTGCGGGCCGGCCCTTCATTGACCCTTGCTGTCTGCCCAGCCTTGAGGCGCACAGAGAGAAGAAGGAGGAGCAGAGTTTCCAGGTAAAGCGGTCCACCTGACCCTCCAGCGAGCGCCGAGCAGAGCGCGGGCAGTGGCGTCCCAGAGCGGGCAGTCGGCCGGGTCCCGGGTGAGGCCGGAGGCGCCCAGGCTCCTGGCTGCGGATCTGCCCATTATTGAAACGTGTCCCTTCCCTGAGCCCAGAAGAGCCTGGACAAACGGCCTGAGGCAAAACGCAGGACTGACCCGGACTGAGGCGGCCACTTCACATGGGGTGGGAATTAACTTTAAGGGTTTCTGCCCAGCCGGACTCGCCGCTGAGAACCGTTGCTGGGGCCACCTGCACGTGGCTGGCTGACGTCCCCTCCAT
>NW_011889220.1:419263-419839 GCF_000151845.1 Pteropus vampyrus | reverse complement strand
GGGCCTCAGACTTTTAAGTTGCAAGTCGGGATAATATTTATCCAACACGCTTCACAGGGCTTTTGTGAGAATCAAGGGAGAGAGAAAAAAATGTGAAATGAAAGAATGAAGGGGATCGATACACACGTCCATTATGTGTAATACATTATTATATATTATTTAAGGTAATTACAGTGGTTTTTCTTTGTAGGCTGTTATAAGGCTTAATCAGATATTCTAACCTGACTCAAATTTCGGCCGTAATAAATGTTAGCCACTTATGGCGATGATCAACTCACACTGTCCTCTGTTTAATTTTAAAGGAGGAAAATTTTATACCTCCTCTGAATTATTATGGTTTTAGAATAAATCTTCCTCTTTAATACCAAATGTGCCCAAAGTATTTCAGAATTCAGGATTCAGACCTCAGGAAAAGTACACGTCGTCATATTTGATAAGAACTGATATTCGGGGCTCAGCTGTCAAACACAACCCGAACGTGATAACGGAGCCAATGAAAATGTTATTTATAATCCCAAATATCAAATTGTCCCCAAAGTGACAAGATCAATATTGTGGCTCAGAGCTTTTCCCTCG
>NW_011889220.1:413320-418611 GCF_000151845.1 Pteropus vampyrus | reverse complement strand
TCACAGGGACGAGTCTGGGACTCCCAGACGCAGGGTCAGAGGGAGCGGACAGAGCGTGTCCAATGGGGACACCCTCCGGGACCAGGGGAACGTGGCCTGTGTTTCCCCACGTCCTGGCCAGCGGGAGGTCCTCCCACCTTCTCCCCGCAGGGCCTCTGTGAGGGCGACGAGACAGCCACAGGACAGACAGCCACAGGACAGACAGCCACAGGACAGACAGCCACAGGACAGACAGCCGGGCGTCAGGGTCTCCGCGAATCCCCGTGAAGGACCATGAGCGGAACACGCAGCCCGAGTCCCCTCACCATGCAGAGCGATGGCTGAATGCATGTCCCCCCAAAAACCCCACCGATCCTCTAAGTGACCGTTTCATTAAGGACTAAGAAATTATTCTAGGGTCTTAAACTCCTTCGAGATTTCAATTTCTGCTGCATAAAATTATAAGGGAACCTGTTTCCTGGGCTGTCTGGCATTCTGGATTCATAGTACATGGAAGTATTAAACCATATTAAGGATGATGTGCCTGCTTCTGTGATATGATATAAATGCAACATATTTGTATTCAAAAGCAGAATATATATTTAATTCTGAAGGGTGTTTTCATGTGCCAGACGCCATTTCATGGGACTAAATGGTTTATTAAATCACTCAGTTTAACAGTGACGCTGTGAGTCTGGCGTTGCTATTAAACCCCCTTAAAGAGAAGAAAATTGAGAAGGGGAGACGTGCACCAGGTGTGTTCCAAGCACAGGTGCTGTTGTCAGGTGGGAAAGACAGAGGCCAGAGCCTGGGGAGAGGTGGCAGAACCATTCCCGGCGACTGGGCATGCAACCAGAGACCTAACTCGGGCTGGTCCGCACAGCGTCTCGACTGAGCCTCACGCGGGGCCAGGTGCCTTGTCCACAAACGAGAAAACGGGAGCGTTTCTACTGCGGGTTTTTCGATCAGTTAGTGTGAGAAACAGAATTCCAGTCCAGGTTCGTCCGAATTAGAGAAGCGATTACGTGTCCACTACGGTCAGCTCCTGCTTGTCACTCCTCCCTGATCCAGGCCTGAAGGTCAGCTGGCCCGTGGGGACCCCAGACTTCTCATCTGCAGAGTGCTGGTGGCTCCGCAGTGTCGGTTTCTGTGAGTGTCGGTGTGTGGTTTTGTCAGACTTTGCTGGGTTTCTGAATCGTTTGTGCTTTCACCGCGTAGGACATAAAAGAGCGAGTCTGACACTTCCGCTAAGCGTCCCTCCGCCCCCGGGAAGAATAACTCTCCAAGGCCGGGCTCTTTTTCACGTGTGAAGGGGCAGGGGGCTGGACGGATGGTTCATCTACTTAGGGGACAGTAGCTAAGCCCCCAAGGGCAAGGCCGGACCCGGAGCCTGGGCTCGGAGTCACAGCGCAGGAGAAGCCCGGGGGCCGGAGCCCAGAGGTCATGCGGGTTCCGCGTGCGGGTGAAAGCAGCGGGCGAGGTCACAGGGCAGCCGTCGTCTGCGGGTTTTCTGCGACGCCCCAGCTCAGAGCTGACATTTTTGTTTTAAACGGGGCGGTCGAGGTTTCACCATTCCTGAAAGCCGGTGAGCTCCCCCATCCTGCAGAGCAGACGGCACAAGGCAGCTGCCGAGAGCAGCCCGCCCGACCGGGGTCAAGCACCAGGGCGACGTCCTTCCCCAGAGTAACCTTCAGAGGGGGCAGGGGGGTGGCCTCCAGGTCCTCACGCTGCCCCTGCTGCTTCTCTCTGACAGTCCCTTCCTGGTGACAGACGAAAGCACTGCATTGTCCAAACTCCAGTCCACCTTGCCATCACCCAGAGGGACCCTGGCACCTGCTCCCAGCCACTGAAATAGGCCCCGACGGTTGACCAAGTCGTAAATGCTAAAAAAAAAAATTAAAAAAAAAAATCCGTTCTCTTTCTCCTCCCTTTCTTTTCCCAGGCCGACCCCACCCCACCCCCCCTTAAAAGTTCGGTCCGCTCGTCCTGAGGCTTCTCCACAGCCTCCTGACCCACGACGCCGCTCTCTGTGAGGCAATCCTGATGCCCGCTCCACACGCACGAGCGCTGCTTTGCGTGGCTTGTTACTTTTTCTCGAGGATCGTGTCAGTCTGCGGGAGCTGTTCTTACAAGGTACCACAGACCGGGTGCTGTGAACACGGAACGTTCTGGAGGCCGCGAGTCCCAGATGGAGGTGTCAGCAGGGCTGGCTCCTCCTGAGGCCGCGAGGGGCCATCTGTCCAGGCCTCTCTCTGGTTTCTGCTGTAGCTGGCAATCTTTGGGGTTCCCTGGCTTGTGCATGCATCACCCCATCTCCGCCTCCACACTCACACGGGCCTCTCCCCATGTGTGTCTCCAAATTCCCCCTTTTTACGAGGCCACGGGTCACGTTGGATCACGATCCTCCTGCTCCAGCGTGACTAATTACACCCCCCAACTAATTACACCTCTGCAGACCCCATTTCCAAACACGCTCACATTCGAGGTGACTAGGGGGCAGGATGCTGAAGTAGAAATTTTTGGCGAACACGATTCCACCCTAGTACGCTTAACTTCCTGTTACTATGTAAGCGCCAGGCGCTGGGTCGGTGAAATATTTTACATCACCGCAATGATGAAGGAAATTATGATTAAATCGACAAACGAATGCGTGCTTGCAGAAGCCTCCCCGCTCCTTAGCTACGTGCACTTCAGAACTTCCTCCTCCTGCTGTGTCTGCCAGCCAAAGCGCTTCCGTCCCTATGTCAGCTTTTCTCAAAACACAAACAAACAAACAAACAAAAAACAAAAAGAAAAAGAAAAAACAAAAAAAAAACCCGAAAACCTGAACTGGGCCCTGAGAGACGACTCCAGTGCATCACTCACAGAACCTCTATCTACGCAGACTCCCTTTCTACACCCCACGCTGTCGACCCCGGGCTTCTGAGTGGAATAATTCCGACCACGTGCGTGTCTTCAAAACAGAGCGACGGGCAATTGCTTATCTCGGACACCGGCAGGAGACTTCGCAATCTGAAGCATAACTAGCGGGATGAGCTGAGAGCCTCCTTGCCGGCGTTAGCACTTCGGGGGGCCTCGCCTCTCAAACCCCACGCCGTCCGCCAGCCTCTGTGCTCGCCTGTGCCGCGTGTGATTTATCTCGGCTGCTTTCTGCCGACTTCTGGCTTCTGCCCGCCTTCCCTGTGCTTGGCAACGTGGAGACGCGAATCCAGAGGCAGCTGGATCGGATCCACCCGGCCTGAGCTGTGCAGGTGTGACGTGCGAAGACCGGGAAATGACAGCACAAAAGGGATTTACGAAAAGAATTATTGTCACGTCGCCGTCGACGCTGGTCCCATCTGGACCTACTGCTGTACTTCTGCCGGGCTCACCTTCTCTCTCCAGGGACTGGGGCCCAGACCCTGAACCCCGCTCTGTCCCACATCAGAGGACTACCTGCCCGAGAGTGGGGGGCCTCAGATGCCATGTCTGGGCGCTGGCCCGTGCTGCCCGTCGCCCCAGGCAGCTGCTCCTTGGCCTGCATGCGACCGGATAGCATCCAGCCCATCGAAGAGCGTGCCTGTGAGAGGGCGGGGTTATTCCAGTCCCCGCCCCGTCCCTGCCTCCCCGCCCCCTCCCCGCCCACCATCCCGTCCTGCCCTGTTAGGCCTGACCTCTGACCTCAGCCCCGAGTGCTGCCCCCGGCACGCGGCACTGAGAAAAACCACACCGTGCAAGCCCAGGAGATTCGCATCACATGGCGAACCTGAAGCTTCGTCTCTCTCTGCAAGAGAAACGGGGGTGAAGCAGCTGGGGCAGTTCCTCCCCGCGGGGGGCCGTCCCTTCACCTCGACGGCCATGAATGTGCCTGAACATCCGACACTCATCGATCAGCTGCCCACGGCCTTTCGGAGGGCCGGCCTCCTCACCACGCTCCGACGGCGGCAAGTCACCGACGCGTCACCTCGCGTCAGCGACAGGAGATGAGCTGGAAGAAGGGGACCGGGGCAGGTGTAAGGGAGAAGCGGAGGGGCACAGAGGGGCACACGGGGTGAGGGAGGGGTGAGGAAGAACCAGGACATAGCACAGCTGGGGCGCAGAGCCTCGCCACGTCACAGAAAGGCCATCGACACCTTTGTCTTTAAAACCCAGTAATTACTCGTCAGCGTCCAGCCGTGTCCCCAGTCCCACCCTCCACCGTAAAGGCTCAGGCGTCACTAGGGCCGCCCCTCCCTACCCTTCTTCCCTGCGATCTCAGAGGCAGCCCTCCCTCCCTCGCTGGCCCGCCTTCCTGTGGAGGCCAAGTCAGCTCTGTCAAGGTCAAGAGCAGCTCCTGTGGACATTTTTGGTTCGCCGCCGGGCCCGGCCCTCCCGCCCCGGAAGTTCAAACGTTTTCAAAGCCAAGGCGAAGTATTTAATGCATGAAACATTCAGGGAAGTAGTCGTAAAATTTCACTGTCCATAAACGTAACACAAGACGGGAACTTTTTATCAGGTCACTTATTTAACGGCAGCAACGGTAATATTTCTAAAACATAAACAGCAAACGCCAGCCCCTTCTTGGGGGAGGTGCCTTGCGATCCAGCCCCGTGGCCACGGCGCCTGGTCTGGCTCTGCCCCCCTCCTTTGTCCTCCTGTAACCGCGTTGACGATACAGCTAGAGCTCAACCCTCTGTGATGGAAGCCGTGGTCTGAGTGTGCCCGGCGCCCCCTCCCCAAGGGCTGCAGCTAATGCGGTCCGGTCCACACCGCCGGCTGGGCTCAGTGCTGGGAGGCTCCGCCTGTCCCTTGGGCTGGCCTCATCATGCCCCGTTGCGTCCCCCGGTCTTCTGCTTGTCGAGACCACCTCCTGATTTGCGCTGTCAGGCCCGGTGGGGGTCTACGTTCGATGCCTACGCTCAGCTTTACCCCGACACCTGAGAACCCAGGGTCTTCGGGATGCTCCTGACCTGCTCCAGCCACAGCTGCGGCTGAACGCTGGAGCTCAGCAGGTCTGCAGTCTCGTCTTGGGGACAGTCCTTGGCTCTCCGCTCAGGAACAGCCAGTGTTTCTCGGCCATCTCTTATGTCGTGTGGAAGGGAGGGGGCAGCAGACAAGGCCAAGGCGGCTGCCTCTCTCTGTCTCTCTCTCTGCGCCAGAGGAATTGCTTCCAAGATATGATCTGGTGTGACCAGCACTGAACCAGAGATGCTAGCGAAGACCCTGAGCACAGAAGACCCTGCCGAGGCCTCACGGGCTTCCGGTCTACACCCAAGTTTAAAGCCATATGCAAATAATCTCTCGCCAGACACAGTATTCAGATTCTCTCTCAAGGTGTTTTCCAAATGCCAAGC
>NW_011889220.1:410314-412535 GCF_000151845.1 Pteropus vampyrus | reverse complement strand
AGGGCGGCGGGGGGGATGCTAATAGTCGAAAGACTTCTCGGGTCTCAGGTCAGACCTCGTAACCTGAACGTTCCTCATGACCTTCGGTTCCCGAACCAGAAATACCTTTTCCCGAATCTCTTTACAACGCCGACACGTATTTGCGACACTATAAAGCACCGTTCGAAAGCTATAGATGTCAGTTTTAAAAATCACTTTTAATGCCGATTCGAAGGCTCTCTCCGTCCCCAGGGAACCGAGGACAATCCCTTGCGGGTCCGACTTGAAACGAAGACAAATAGATCTTTTCTCAACTTCATTTCTCAGCTTTTCCTTTCGGCCCGTGTATCTGCTCGTGGGATTTGAACCAGGGCAGGGACTCTGCTACTCAAACAAAACGATGACTTTTCGCAACGAAAGTGGTGTCAACCACCTTCACTGCTCGTCTGAGATGAAGGACCCGGTACTTGTTCACGCAGCTCCTTTGCTGGGGAAATTAAATCAAGAAACGAGCACTTAAGAGTGGTTGATGAGTCCAATATCCCAGGGAAACGCAGAGACCGGACCTGCTGATTACACGCTGCCTCTTCCGTGCCGCGTTTCAACTAGCGATTTTTTAAACCACCCATTTCGAGTCATTCCAAATTATTTTTTAAAATAGAGTGTCGGATTCAGACTGAAGTATTGACTGGGAATTACTGGCCGGCACAAAACAATTTGAACGTTATCGATCTGACGGTCCCGTTTGATTATTAATTCTATTAAGCTCGGGCTATCGAGTTTACAACGAAATGATCTTTTAAATTCGCCGTTACTGGCGGGATCAGGAGAAATAATCTCTCGTGATATTTCTGAATGGGAGAGTGTTCATTACTATTGATTTCCCATCCACTCACTTTGCTCCTGAAGGTTCTGAGCAGGTTAAATTCACTGTAACTACAGTGAATGAGAGTTGGCGGAAGTACGGATCTAAGGCAGACGCCAGCACTGCCCGGTACTTCCTGGCCCTGCCTGCTGGTCCACTCCCATGAGCGGCCGTGGGTCCCGCCACCGGAGCACGGTGACAGTTCTGGAGCTCGTGCGTCACACGGTTTCTCGAAGAGCATCTTGCAACACGTCAGGCAGTTTGGTGAAAGGCTGTCTTCTCTCTGGCTTTCTCCAGCCGCTGACTCCATCCAGCCTAAGGCTCCCACCTGTCCTCCCCCAGCCCCCCTTCTTCCCACTTCTCTGGGGGCCCCACGTCCTGAGCATCTCCGGGTGCGGCACTGTGCAGTCGGGGGATCTGCAAAACAGAAAGATGTGGCTCGAGCTGTCTTGGTCACTCGATGGCTGCTAAAATTAAGGGCTGTTTGGACAAATATTGTGGCTGCTTTACAACATTGCTTGCTCATCAGAGTAAAGCGTCTCCGTCTCTGTGGGGAGCAGGTGGGCACGGATGTGACGGCAGACGAGAGGCCCTCCAGGTCTGGGCGACGCGTTTGTCCTTAAGCCCGACAACCCCGTGTTTAAACCCTGCCTCGAGTAACTTCGGAGAAATTAATAAACGTCTCGGTTCTTTAAATGCCAGTTCGTTCATCCACAGATCGGGTAAAATGAAACCTTATCTACACAGGTGTTACAGGGGCTGCGATAACTAATGAGCTTTTACACACACACACACACACAGCCTGTCACACACCAGACTCCCAAACCAATGAGACTCCCTTTCCTTCCCAATAATGTTTTTTTTTTGATACAGAGGAAACCGTCAATCAGCTTTCTTTCATGGCTGGATAGATGCGGTGATATTAAAATCGTGGAATTAAAAAATCTGAAAGCCGAAGAGAAGTTAGAGAATAATTATCCAAGTATTCCACTACGAGAGAATGGAATGCGGGGCCGAGAGAGGCGACGTAATGTGCTCGAAGTCATGTACCCGTTACACATGCAAACATACGAATGCAGACATGTCCGCACACAGGGTGCACCTGCATGAAACGGTTACGCGGTACACGCACGCACGCAGAACAGACATGTACAACGTCCGTGATGCACACGTCTTCTCTGTGAGCAAACTCTTTTTTTTTTTATTTTTTGCCAACTATTCCCAGAAAACCACATAGATGAAAACACTTTTCCGAAAAAAAAAAAAAAAGGCCGACAGGTTTAAGAGCCGTTTCTCGCTGGTCCCCCCGCGTCACCGAGTTGTGTCTCTGGGGGTCGTTCCCTCCGGATATCCCTGGGAACCTTCCTCGTGGTTCAT
>NW_011889220.1:407149-410264 GCF_000151845.1 Pteropus vampyrus | reverse complement strand
TTACAGGGGCTGCGATAACTAATGAGCTTTTACACACACACACACACACAGCCTGTCACACACCAGACTCCCAAACCAATGAGACTCCCTTTCCTTCCCAATAATGTTTTTTTTTTGATACAGAGGAAACCGTCAATCAGCTTTCTTTCATGGCTGGATAGATGCGGTGATATTAAAATCGTGGAATTAAAAAATCTGAAAGCCGAAGAGAAGTTAGAGAATAATTATCCAAGTATTCCACTACGAGAGAATGGAATGCGGGGCCGAGAGAGGCGACGTAATGTGCTCGAAGTCATGTACCCGTTACACATGCAAACATACGAATGCAGACATGTCCGCACACAGGGTGCACCTGCATGAAACGGTTACGCGCTACACGCACGCACGCAGAACAGACATGTACAACGTCCGTGATGCACACGTCTTCTCTGTGAGCAAACTCTTTTTTTTTTTATTTTTTGCCAACTATTCCCAGAAAACCACATAGATGAAAACACTTTTCCGAAAAAAAAAAAAAAAGGCCGACAGGTTTAAGAGCCGTTTCTCGCTGGTCCCCCCGCGTCACCGAGTTGTGTCTCTGGGGGTCGTTCCCTCCGGATATCCCTGGGAACCTTCCTCGTGGTTCATCAACTTTGGTAAATTGTGAAGCTAACGACGTGCGCTGGGGACGGCGAGGGGTTCCTTGCTGAAAGCGGGAGCATCGTGCCGTCATCGTCGCACGAGAAATCGGGACGTCCGTTTTCAGATTATCCGTCACGCTGTCCTACGGACGAGGCAAGCTGAGCGTTCACCGCGTCTTCATGTCTGTCTCGTCCTGTGAGACGCAGCTTTGCAGTTGGTCGGAGTGGCTGGGGAGCCGGTTCCGGGAGATTTAATGTCCGCCACTTCCTTCAAGTTTGGTGACATGGTGGCTTCGGGACGCGGGATTCAGCGGTCAGCCTGGATACCCCGCTTCCTCGCCCTCGAGCCGCCGCACGGGTTTGCCCCACGGGACCCCTTTGCATCGTCGCATGGTCTGTTTCCCCTCAAATCAGCCATCGCCAGCGCCCTCGTTGCCCGTGTTCCTGGCCCGGGTACCGCGGTGGCCTCTCGGCTGTCCCACCTGCCCCACGCTGGGTCCCCACCATCTGTTCTCCACTCCGAAGAAGGACTTTCTTCTGCGTGCAGATGAACGGTCACCCCATCCTGCTCTGACACTCCGCGCCCGTCACGGGTTCCTGCTGCTCTTAGGACGTCATCAGACTGTACGGCGTGGCCTGCGGGACACTGCGGGGCTACCCCATCCCCGCCCTCTCCCCTCGTCTCCCTGGCGACGCCCGGCACGCCCCCTCGCCCCACGGGGCTCTGCCCCTCCGATCTGCCTGGAGCGTCTTCTCGCCCGTGTCCAGCTGTCTTTCGCGTGTCCTCTGGATGCCAGTTTCCGTGGCTCCTCCGGGAAGCGAGGCTTAAATCTGCGGCCGTGCCTGGTACCTCCGTCTCGGGTTCGGGACGCCGGCCACAGTCACATTCGTTTCCGTAGTGACGTTCGGTTCTGTCTCTCTCCCTAACCGAGTATCATCAGCGCCGTCCGTGCTCACGATTGAATGCCCGGTGCTTAGCACGCGGTGGCCGCTCTGAAATATTTGCAGAATGTCCCAATGGAGGATGAACGATCGAATGAACTGCTTGTCGTCCACACTCGGCGAGGCTGCCCGGGGCACTGCACTCCCGCCAGCAGGGCCTGCACCATGCTTTGGCTGACCTCGGTCCTCCGGTCACCTCGCCGTGCGGACCAGCAGAAGCATCTCTTGCATGGTTGGCCTGGGGCGAGGGGTCTGTCCTGGGGTGCGGAGCGGACGGACTATCCCAATAGCCTGTGGGAGCGGAGGCCGAGCCCCCGCTCTGCAGTTTTCACCTTGGGCTCCATCACCCCACCGGATTATCGCTTGAAAAATAATGTCGCAGTATTGTAAAAAAATAATAAACAGAGCCGCTCTGCAGTGGATCTAGAGCTGCCGTCCCAGAGGAACCGCCTCGCCTGCCTTACGTCCCAAAGCTCTGAAATGTTCAGACGGGTAATCGGCGTTGGGACTCGGCCTGAAGCAGCCCTGTGTCCTGAGAACCGTTTCCACGGACGACGAGAAAGCAGGTGACCGCCAGACCGATAACCACAGGACCAAAAGTTAAAAACAACGTTTCGAACCAGCGTCGCTATGTTACCTTTTCTGCACCAATAGCAACGCCTTCCTCCTACGGTGTCATTGACCCCTCCCCTTTCTCATAAACCCCCCTGCCTCGGTCTCCCCTTCAGAACACTATGTGGGTTTCTGCCCAAATCGGCGATTCCCGAATATCTACTCTTTTTATCCCTTGTTGCCTCTGACTCGGGCCTTTTCTCGTTAGGTGGACGGCAGAGAACTTCCGGAAGGGGCGCTCAGGTCCCAGATGACGGATGACGGACAAATGCTTCCCATAACCTGCAAGGTTAGGGCGTCGCCACTGTCACCCGCCCAGCCACCGAAGGCCCCTGATGCAGCACGTGGGCCTCACCTGGAGCACCACCGGCAAAGACCCGCAGGTGAGCGAGGCAGGTAAAAAAATGCACGAGGTCGTCCTCCCTGATTCTCCGGACGGGGACACGATCCTCCAGCGGCGGGGGACACGTTTCATTTTATTTCACTTCGCTCCGTTCTCTCGTCCCCAACCTGACCGTTAAAAGCCCGGGGAAGAGCGGGGGGCCGAGCCGGATGCCAGCCACGTGGCGATGGAGAACGCACTCGGATGGCGGGCTCTGGGCTGCGCTCCGGAAGCCGAGCCGACTGGTCTGTGGGAGCAGAGGGGGGGCCCGGGGGTCGGGAGCAAAGGCTCAGGGAGGAGAACGTGTAGAAGACAGGTGCGGGTCTCGGAAAAGATGGAGCGGCGTGGCTGCCGTGAGGGGCTGATGGAGAGAAACCTGTGGGAGCACAGAACTGAGCCCTCGCGGCGAGAGGCAGGGGTCACGCGACAGGTCACAGTGGCTTTTCCACAAACATCGCCTGTCCCTGTGGCCACCGAATTAAACATAGTTAAGATATCATTTTCTTCTAACTAATTTGGGAAAAATTAAATTAAATTCTCAGTGTACCAGGAATTAGTA
>NW_011889220.1:403772-407019 GCF_000151845.1 Pteropus vampyrus | reverse complement strand
GAATATCTACTCTTTTTATCCCTTGTTGCCTCTGACTCGGGCCTTTTCTCGTTAGGTGGACGGCAGAGAACGTCCGGAAGGGGCGCTCAGGTCCCAGATGACGGATGACGGACAAACGCTTCCCATAACCTGCAAGGTTAGGGTGTCGCCACTGTCACCCGCCCAGCCACCGAAGGCCCCTGATGCAGCGCGCGGGCCTCACCTGGAGCACCACCGGCAAAGACCCGCAGGTGAGCGAGGCAGGTAAAAAATGCACGAGGTCGTCCTCCCTGATTCTCCGATGGGGACACGATCCTCCAGCGGCGGGGGACACGTTTCATTTTATTTCACTTCGCTCCGTTCTCTCGTCCCCAACCCGACCGTTAAAAGCCCGGGGAAGAGCGGGGGGCCGAGCCGGATGCCGGCCACGTGGCGATGGAGAACACACTCGGACGGCGGGCTCTGGGCTGCGCTCCGGAAGCCGAGCCGACTCTGGTCTGTGGGAGCAGAGGGGGGGCCCGGGGGTCGGGAGCAAAGGCTCAGGGAGGAGAACGTGTAGAAGACAGGCGCAGGCCTTGGAAAAGACGGAGCAGCATGGCTGCCGTGAGGGGCTGATGGAGAGAAACCCGTGGGAGCACAGAACTGAGCCCTCGCGGCGAGAGGCAGGGGTCACGCGACAGGTCACAGTGGCTTTTCCACAAACATCGCCTGTCCCTGTGGCCACCGAATTAAACATAGTTAAGATATCATTTTCTTCTAACGAATTTGGGAAAAATTAAATTAAATGCTCAGTGTACCAGGAATTAGTACGCATCTCTTTTTTTTTTAAATAATGCAAAAGAGTTTTATTCAAACAGGGGATGCTGGGATGTGAGCACTTTCTCTGAAAACGGCCTGGCCCGCTTCCCACGCAGGGCGGCCCCGTCGTTTTAATTCAGGGCAGGTTAACAGCACGTCTTGGACGCCTTCGCACGCCTGGCTTCCCCAACACCGGGGGATCCGAAACCAAGAGCGTCGCAAAGTCATTATCATAACCGTTTTAATAAAAATTTCCATAGCGAAGCCAATGTTTTGAGTGTTATTGTTAAGATAAATGAAGCCTCCGCGTCATAGGCCTGAGACGGTCATCGAATAGGCTGCTTCGGAAAAGCAAGCCAGGAAGGAAGGGAGGCCGAGAGGGGGCAGGAGAGGCAGGCGGGGTCCCCGTGTCCGAGCCTGGCCATCAGGCTTCACGCTTGAGCTTTAGGTGCCGCCACACGTGTGGTAACACCTGGATGATCTGCAGATTCTAGTTCCAGACCCGCCAGGAGATCAGGACGAAGCACTCAGCTGTCCCCACGCCGATAGGGTCTCTAAGACAGCCGAGGTGACTCGCTCACCAAAACCTTCACTCTTGACTCGGCAGGAAGGGGGCTCGGCCCTCTGTCCTCAGTGTTCTCCTGGCAAGCTAGTCCTTGGAACGTGCCAGGAGAAGACACGGGTAAAGGCCAGGTGATCACCGACGCAGGCACCTGGCCGTCTACAGCAGGACCCACGTCGGCCCAACGAACACCAGCAGAATCCAAGAATGACACAAAACCGTGTTCGGCGCCCTTCGCTTATGAAAGTGGGCAAGGGAATAATGTGCTTTAGAGAGATCCCAATAAAACAGTCGTGATATGAAACACAAAACCTGTAAGCGGGCGAGCTCCAGCTAGCGACCCGGGGAGCCTTGTCCTCCTGAAGCACGCCAGTTAAGGGGGCGCTGTGTGCACGTGCGAGCAAGGGCGTGTGTCACCTGCGAGCTCTTCGGTCAGGGCGTACCCAACTTCTGGGAAGCCCAGAGCCGTGCTGGTGTTTGTGAGCGGGGCAAAGAACCAGTCACTGGTGAAAATGTTCGTGAAACGTCTAAATCCCACTCCTTAGCAATAAGTGGGTTTGGTGGAAGGGAGTTTTGTTTGTTTGTTTGTTTGTTTGTTTGTGATGAACAGCACACCAAGTCTGGCGGCCATCAACCTGAACTAGTGGCTTCATTTTCCTGACCTGGGGGTGAGGGTCAGGAGGTGGCAGACGATGGCTTCACGACACAGGAAGTCGAGGATTGAAGATCTTTTATTTCTCTGCCATTCCGCTGTCTCAGGACACTGCCTGGGTGACAATCTGAGGCAGTAAAGTTTCAGAGTCATCGAGATTTAGTGTCCCAAGAATTCTGCAAAATACACAGTCTCCACACACAGACCCATCTGAGAAATCTGCATCTCTATGTCTCTTTGATATTTGTGTAGAGATGCGAATTTCGGGTGCCCTAACGTCAAAGAAGTCGTTCATTAAATACTAGCCCTGGCTTTTTTTCTTTTTTTGGACAGACTTTCACTTGTGGCTCACCTGCTGGAAAGCAGAGATGGCTGCACGTATTTCAAGCAGGTACGTTTGCCTTTTCAGCTCCGCCATTTAATAGAAAAGTGATTTATAAAGTCGGAGTGGCAGAAGCAGGTTCCGCGGGGGTGAGAGATGCTTCCCGAGCGTGAACTACACGTCCGCGTGTCAACGAGAAGACAAGGAAGATGACGGATCATCTCCGACCGTGTCTCGATACCGAACGGCAGGCTACATGCTGTGACATTTACTGCCAGCCGTCAGTACGACCACGCCATGTGATCATACGCAAAGAGTCTGGCCAGCAGTTGTATCACGGTTTCCTGCAACCCAGAGACAGCCCACGAATGATTCACACCCCATGCGTGAGGCCGCCTAAAGGTGCCGACAGAGGCGGCGCCCTTAATGCTGAAGGTAAGTGCTCAACGAGCTGAGAGATTCGATGTCACAGCAAAGCGATATTTCCGTTACCCTGGGCAATCAGGCTGCCCTCTCACGTCTGTTTGAAGGTGACCTGGAAGTCTGGGCAATTCAGGGCGATGGCGATTGTCGGGGGGCTACCCGACTCGGGTTGGTGGGTGGAGAGGACACCTCATATGTGGATTAGGAAACCAGGAGTCTGGTGATGGTGGTGACAAGGGCACTTCCTGGGTCCCCACTGCCCCTTTTGAGAGGCAGGTGGCTGGCTTCTCCAAGAATCCAGCAGACACTCTACCCGAACCACAAATGCAGCATCCACGTCAGCGTGAGGGGCCGAGATTGTTCGTTTTCTGCTGGTAAAAAGGGGAACGCTGACATCGGGTGGATTTTAAATGTAAAGTGCTTCTTTATTCCTTGTTTAATTTTGCCTCGTTTTTCTATTAATTACTTTCGGGGTGCTCAGAGAACCCATCATTCATAGCCAGTAAGCCAC
>NW_011889220.1:399224-402252 GCF_000151845.1 Pteropus vampyrus | reverse complement strand
TGTAATGTTCTAAATGTAATTTCCTAAAAATCGAGTCTATTTCTAGTCACTATACTTTTATAATTGCTCATAAACTGAATCTTACTGCCCCCAGTATGCATCAACCCTTCAGAGACGCGTAGTTTTCAGTTGTCAAAAGCTCTTTATACTTTAAATCTGAGTTTCTGCTCCATCCCGTTTCCTCTCTTGAGTGTGCTCTGGGGCAGGGGGTCACATCACCAGCAATTCCATATAAGCCAACATGTGAAAGTTCCTTGGACTAGTTTTACTTACTTAAAACGTGCCATCAAAGCTTTAGACCCTAGGTGTCCGTTCAGTAAATTAATTCTGTGGAGAATGGACCGACGAAATGGGCACAAACCCCCCAACTGTTTGTGAGTGTTGGGGGTGACCACATCCCCTTATCTGAGTACGTTTGTGCGTTTGCCAAAGGGTATTTAAGTGGCGTATTCACCAAATGGTAATTTGAAAGTTAATTGTCGTTGTTTTTAATTTAACTTCCTTGACGTGGGGGCTTGTGTTTAAAACTTGACCAGGGCCAGTAATGGGGACCGATGCTGACCCCGGTTCCCACAAAAAGCTTGGCCAGGTGTTTTCATTCCCATCCTGTGGAAGGTGAAGCTGCCTACACGGAATACCCGGTCAGAGTTAGTACGGACCAGTTTTTACCGTGGCGGGTTTGGCGTCCACGGTTAAATCCCTGAGTCGGACCGAACGGAGCTGAAAAGGGCGAAACCTTAACACACATGTGAAGTCTGTGATTTTGCGAAAACGGCACCACCAAACCTCGAACTGCACTAAAGGCAAAGGCAGTGTCAGGGTCCTTGTCATCTGGGGACAGGACAGTGTGCGGGACATTCCCGTGAGGACGAGGACACGCTGTCTGCCTCCTGGGAGTCGGGACCGTGGGGAGACTCTGCGGCCGGCTCGCTGGGCGGTGGGAAGGGACGGCCAACGGCTGTTCTATAATTCGCAAAAGATTCCACTTTTTTTTTTTTTAAAGGGGTTATTGCAAATCCTCCCTCCTTCTACCGGTGAAAACGGATTTGTAAGAAGCTCTGAGCCCTTTGCCACAGAGTCTCGGCCTTTGTCCCTCCGGAGCGCCTGCCCTGGCCTTGGACCGAGCGTGTCTGCTGTCCCTGGACACAGAGCCTCCTGCCGACCGCACGCCCGCCAAACCCCGACTGAGGCTGTTCGTCCGGCGACGCCCTTGACCGGACATTCTCGAATGAGAGTAATCCATGGCCGTTCCAGACAGCGAGCTCGCAGGAGCTATGGAGTGAGACCTGTGGTCGCCGAAAGCTATGGGCTCGTGGGGCTTGGTGGTGATGGACCCCAAAAGGCCGGCCCCTCCCCTGCGCCCCAGAGCTCCTATTTTTTGTTTCCCTCTGCAAAGAGTCGGTAGGGTCCCTGATGGCCCCCGTGAAAACGCAGACGTTGTCTAGTATGAGATAGACCTGTCCTGTTCTTTTGTTGGCCGGTCGAAGAATCCCATAAACAACCAGAAAGATCTCCTCTTCCCTCTGTCCCGCTCACCTATGAAGACTTACTCGACTGACAAACCCAGTAAGCCAGGGATGGCTAAGGTGCTACAGGCCACTGTTCCCTCTCAAAGCCCAAAGGAGCCATTTGGGGTCGTCATTAAAGTGCAGACTCGGAGCCAGCCGGCCTGGGTCAAGAAGGCGCTCAGATGATGCCGAGGGCCGGCCACATTCTTGAGCAGCAAGGCTACAAGGCAGAGCGAGGCAAGGCCGCTTCTCTCCGGCCCAGTGGAGACCTTGACTCTGAACAACAGACCTGGGCTGGCTTTGGAGAGAGCAGTTCTGGTGCTGATGCCCTCTGCTCGGTTTGGCCTCCAGACCATCCTCACGCCTCAGAGCACCCCGACCTCCCTCGTTTCTCCAGGTCCGCTGGATGCGGCCCACGCCCCCTTGGCCCACTTGCAATGTAAGGGCCACTGACGGAGCTAACATTTATCAGACCGCTTCTCTGCACCGAGAAACGGCTCGTCTGAGCCGCACGACGAGACTGTGATATGCACAGCTCACCCCTGGCTCACAGATAAGGGAGCAAAGACGGTAAGGTTTAATTAATTTGCTAACAATGTCCACCAGAGTAGGCAGGCTGGCACCCGAGCCCGGACGTGTCTGACCCAAATGCCTGCAGCCTTTCCTCTACGGGGCAGCTCACGCCTTCACGGAGAACCTGTGACTGGGCTGGTTAAAAGGCACGGCAAACTCCTTAGGGGGCGGGGGAATCCACCAGCACAGAATGTCTTTTTCTAAGATAACTCCTCAAATCTCCATTTCAAAGAGCCTGCTGTCAAATATCTGGCCAGCTTAACACGTTGCGAATAAATCGGGCTGTGGAATTTCTAGAAAGGCTTTGGTCTTGAAATCTCTGTCTTTTAGAACCTAACGCATATTCGAAATGTGTTAAGCCTGCTGATAGCTTCTAGGCCTGTGTCACCATTTCAAATACACGGTGACTCTGTCCCTCATTAGTGGTTGTGCCCACACAGCTTTGAGTGTTTGCAGCCACCTGTCCTTGGGCGCTTCACGTTGGCTAAGGACGGACACTCAGAGGCACAAGTTGGTCAACAATCCTCAAAGGCGTCCTCCAATCTGCTCGCCTCTGGCGAGATCTGTGAGACAGACAGACGGCTGCCTCTGGCTGGAAACGTAGCCCGTTCGCTGGAAGGGTGGCATCTCTGTCCGCATCCGTGGTTTTCCAAAGAGCCTCCATCCAGCCTGTGCTCACGTCACCCGGAGTTACAGACCCCTCACTGCAGTCCTGGGAAGGGTCAGGGGTTCGTCAGGTTAGTAGGGGGTGCTGTGTGTGGATATCAGTCGGCACGAGCACCCAAGCGAGGTCTGCCTGCTGATAGGTCCCCCTCTGGCCAGCGCACCCCTGCTTTGCAGGGACGACCTGGCCTCGGGGAGTAGCGGCACCAGAGGGAGCGAGCGGGGGTCCAGGGTGCCGGTCCCACCGCCCTTGGCCCTGACAGCTGGGGGACCCAGCAAGAGCA
>NW_011889220.1:396961-399174 GCF_000151845.1 Pteropus vampyrus | reverse complement strand
AAAGCTATGGGCTCGTGGGGCTTGGTGGTGATGGACCCCAAAAGGCCGGCCCCTCCCCTGCGCCCCAGAGCTCCTATTTTTTGTTTCCCTCTGCAAAGAGTCGGTAGGGTCCCTGATGGCCCCCGTGAAAACGCAGACGTTGTCTAGTATGAGATAGACCTGTCCTGTTCTTTTGTTGGCCGGTCGAAGAATCCCATAAACAACCAGAAAGATCTCCTCTTCCCTCTGTCCCACTCACCTATGAAGACTTACTCGACCGACAAACCCAGTAAGCCAGGGATGGCTAAGGTGCTACAGGCCACTGTTCCCTCTCAAAGCGCAAAGGAGCCATTTGGGGTCGTCATTAAAGTGTAGACTCGGAGCCAGCCGGCCTGGGTCTAGAAGGCGCTCAGATGATGCCGAGGGCCGGCCACATTCTTGAGCAGCAAGGCTACAAGGCAGAACGAGGCAAGGCCGCTTCTCTCCGGCCCAGTGGAGACCTTGACTCTGAACAACAGACCTGGGCTGGCTTTGGAGAGAGCAGTTCTGGCGCTGATGCCCTCTGCTCGGTTTGGCCTCCAGACCATCCTCACGCCTCAGAGCACCCCGACCTCTCTCGTTTCTCCGGGTCCGCTGGATGCGGTCCACGCCCCCTCGGCCCACTTGCAACGTAAGGGCCACTGACGGAGCTAACGTTTATCAGACCGCTTCTCTGCACCGAGAAACGGCTCGTCTGAGCCGCACGACAAGACTGTGATATGCACAGCTCACCCCTGGCTCACAGATAAGGGAGCAAAGACGGTAAGGTTTAATTAATTTGCTAACAATGTCCACCAGAGTAGGCAGGCTGGCACCCGAGCCCGGACGTATCTGACCCAAATGCCTGCAGCCTTTCCTCTACGGGGCAGCTCACGCCTTCACGGAGAACCTGTGACTGGGCTGGTTAAAACGCACAGCAAACTCCTTAGGGGGCGGGGGAATCCACCAGCACAGAATGTCTTTTTCTAAGATAACTCCTCAAATCTCCATTTCAAAGAGCCTGCTGTCAAATATCTGGCCAGCTTAACACTTTGCGAATAAATCGGGCTGTGGAATTTCTAGAAAGGCTTTGGTCTTGAAATCTCTGTCATTTAGAACCTAACGCATATTTGAAATGTGTTAAGCCTGCTGATAGCTTCTAGGGCTGTGTCATCATTTCAAATACACGGTGACTCTGTCCCTCATTAGTGGTTGTGCCCACACAGCTTTGAGTGTTTGCAGCCACCTGTCCTTGGGCGCTTCACCTTGGCTAAGGACGGACACTCAGAGGCACAAGTTGGTCAACAATCCTCAAAGGCGTCCTCCAATCTGCTCGCCTCTGGCGAGATCTGTGAGACAGACGGACGGCTGCCTCTGGCTGGAAACGTAGCCTGTTCGCTGGAAGGGTGGCATCTCTGTCCGCATCCGTGGTTTTCCAAAGAGCCTCCATCCAGCCTGTGCTCACGTCACCCGGAGTTACAGACCCCTCACTGCAGTCCTGGGAAGGGTCAGGGGTTCGTCAGGTTAGAAGGGGGTGCTGTGTGTGGATGTCAGTCGGCACGAGCACCCAAGCGAGGTCTGCCTGCTGATAGGTCCCCCTCTGGCCAGCGCACCCCTGCTTTGCAGGGACGACCTGGCCTCGGGGAGTAGCGGCACCAGAGGGAGCGAGCGGGGGTCCAGGGTGCCGGTCCCGCCGCCCTTGGCCCTGACAGCTGGGGGACCCAGCAAGAGCACGAGTGAGCCCGAACCCACGGGCAGTGGCCTGGTCTGCACCCCAGCTCCCCAGTTCACTGGCCGGGGGACACTCGGGCCCGTCCCCTGAGACTGGGAGCATGTACCTCCCGAGCCGGTTTCAGTTACAGTTGGGGGGCGAGCTGCACTGTCACCATGGTTACAGCTCTGCTTTTCCTCCACGATGCCTGGCACTGCCCAGGCCCTCGGTGGCCCTTCTGTCCCCGGCTGATCAGAATGCCCGGCTCCACTCGGCCTGGCCTCCCCTGTCAGGGCCCCGGCCTTCAGGCCTCTGGCCTCTTCCCCTCCTGCTCCCCCCGCAGCTGCAGGGCGGGCCCCGGTTCCTGGACAGAAGTCACGGAACTAATCCCCGTGAACATTTTTCGCTGTTTTTTTTTTTTTCTGTGTCTCCAGTTGCCAGATGGCACACTGAGGTGACATAATAAAACTAACTAACCACGTTGCTTGCTTACGCCGTGCAGGCC
>NW_011889220.1:396513-396911 GCF_000151845.1 Pteropus vampyrus | reverse complement strand
ATTCTGGGCAGAGCAGGAGGGCGGCGAGCAGAGTGGTGATACGTAGCACCTCACGAGCTCCAGTTGGGGCGTCAGCCGGGGTTCTCTGGGTGCAGCTGAGCCCTGGGATCCTGTGATCCCTCAGGGCTTCTCAGACACAGAGGGGGTGTCCGTGCTCAGTGTGATACTGGCTACGGGGATGAGCAGAGTTTAGCCCTAATTTTGTCCCAGGAAACGCTTCTAGCCAACTGTCACCGACTGAGAAGTTTTTTGACTCCATTTCCAGATCCCCAGAAACATCATCAGAAACGGCAGCAGTAAAAGTTTTGATGTTCAAGTACTCGAAGCTTTCTGTTGTTCTGCTCTGAGTAACTGCCAGAAGGTGGAGGCTCGCTCTGACATGCTCGTAACCACTTAAG
>NW_011889220.1:395615-396463 GCF_000151845.1 Pteropus vampyrus | reverse complement strand
AGTTGCCAGATGGCACACTGAGGTGACATAATAAAACTAACTAACCACGTTGCTTGCTTACGCCGTGCAGGCCTTAACGCACCCCCCCCCTCCGCCCCACCCCGTGCTGCTATGGAGAGGACGCCCCTCTGCCACCATCTTGCCTGTCCCGCTAAATCACCCGGTTTTCACAGAGCTCACCCCGCAGCCTGGCCCAGGACTGACGGAGAGAGACCTCCAGGTGCCACCCGCACAGGTAGATTTGCTCAAGGAAGACCCTGAAGCACCTCAGTATACCTCGTCCCCTATGGGAACCTGTAGGACCTGCCTGGGTGACAGTGTGACACCAGAGGGCCGAGGAAGGACAGGCTTCCGAGAAGCCCCAGCCGGGCTGGGCCGCAAGGCGTCCTTAGCACCGAGCCGTCTACACAAACAAGGTCCGTGTCCCACCAACGCGGGGACCGAAGGTGACCGGGGAGGAGAGGGTTGCTGATCTCTTCTCGAAATTGAGAATAACGGTTTTCTCGGCCGAGAGAGAGAGCGCGAAGTTTACTTGGGCGTAGGCGTTTTCCAGGCAGCCTCGTCCGGGTCCTGCTGCGTCCGGAGGACAGGTCTAAATGCACGTCTATTAAAACGCTGTCGATCGATGGCTGCAGGTCAGCGCCGTCTGACTGTCTCAAACGAGAAACACGATCTTAACGTTTCCATTTCCTTCAACTGAAATGCCGAATACCCACCATCTCCACAGTACTGCGTGCGTCCGCGCGCGCGCGCGTGTGTGTGTGTGTGTCTGTGTTTCTCTGAGACTTAACGATTTGCTGGATTTTGGATAAATTATTTAGGCAAGGAAAAACCCTTTCACATCTGCA
>NW_011889220.1:389509-395155 GCF_000151845.1 Pteropus vampyrus | reverse complement strand
TTTTGATGTTCAAGTACTCGAAGCTTTCTGTTGTTCTGCTCTGAGTAACTGCCAGAAGGTGGAGGCTCGCTCTGACATGCTCGTAACCACTTAAGGAAGTCGAGGATTTATTTTTCTTTCCTTTTTTAATAATGAGGACCTATTAACAAAGGCCTGGTTTCTATGTCATACCACTGGGATAAAAAAATGAAAACAGTTTGTAAATTCGTGACATGTAAAAATCAGAGCATAAACGCTTTTTTAAAAAACGGACGCTATTTTTAAAAAAGCGTTATGTTCCTTCAAAATTCCTGCTTGAAAAAACGATTCCCTAGGCCGTGTTTCTTCATTTATAAAATGAGAGCAGGTAGGGGAGGCCTCTTCCGGCTCTTTTTCTGGACATAGCTCTGGGTTTGCTGAAAACAAACCCTTGCGCTGAGGAAGGCATTTTAGCTCCAGCCACACCTGATTACCTGCAAAGTCCAAGTCACCGGGGTGTGACGCTGGGGGGTTCCGCTCCTTGGAGAATAAATGCATCCCCGAGGTCTTAGTAGATAAAAGCTGTTTTTGTCTTCCCATATCCAATTTAACTGTGAAAGGGCTGTGGAAAGCCCAGCAGGGGACAGGCCTTAGTTGGCATCGCCAACGTCACATACCCCACGCATCGATTTGCTGGGAACGTTATATTTTTTTCAAAATCATGTACATTGGCAGCATGCCATATAAGATCCAAACGCACAAAGTGTATCCTCTACACACTACAGCTCCTCAACTCCCCAGAAACAGATGACATGGCAGCAGCGAATCCAGCACCTCGGGGTGGGTGGGGGTGGGGGTGCGGGGCGCCTGGCCGCGTTTTTCACCGTTGCAATGATGAAGTGGAGTAGCTGGTATTGAACCCTGGATTTTAGGGTGCAGTCAGCGGGGACCTTTGCACGTGTGCTGTGTGGGCATCTTAATGTTGCTTCGCTGACACGTAAGTCACATTTTCATCTTGATAGTTCCCCCGGAAAATTCTTCTTGTCTGAACACGCAGAGCTCCCGTGTTTGACGTTCTAATGAAACGCCGTTTCGAGGCGCAGACCGTGAGCAGAGTGAACCCCCAGGCCCCTTTGCCTTCCTCACTCTCCGGCTCCCTCCGCTCTTGCCTGGGTACACCCAAGAAAGCCCTGTCTGCACCCCACGTCTGAGAGAACGCTGGGGACGTCACCTCGAAGTGACGTCGTGTACATCGAAAGAATGACGCGTTCGAGCGAAATCCGCATAACGCAGAATTAACCATTTTCGAGCGAACATTTCCGTGTCACTTAGCACAGTCACGGTCTGGCGCACGCACCGCCCGCGTCTGCGTCCGACGTCTCTCTAACGGAAAACCCGAATCGCGTACATTTTTCTGGGGCATTTCAAGCGTCTCTGATAGATGACGAAAGAATGGACCGGAGTCACGGGTAATCCCGCAGGGCCTCCCCACCGCTGTCCGCACGGGCCGGCGGGGCTCCGGGGTGCGTGAGAGAAAGGCTTCTTGGTCCATCGTGGTTGTTTAAACACACTCAGGACGACGCTAAGGTGTTTTCAGAGGTCACTTTGCAAGCCGTTGAGACCCCAAATCAGCAGCGTATCTGAGACAAGGAAACGTTCAGGGACACGGGTTTGGGGTTCCGGCTTCCACCTCGCTTCCGGCAGACCTGGTGTCTGTGCTGCTGGAGAGGGGACAGGGGTGGCCAACGGGGCAGGGGGTGGCCAACAGGCCGGGGGGCCGGCTCCGAGGAAGGCTCCGGATTTCCACGAGGAAGGGCATGGAGGTCCCGGGAGACGATCTCTGAGGGACAGCAGGTGGCTGGGGTGGGAGCCCAGGTCACCTGGAAGGAGAGGACATCACCAGACCAGAGGAGGGAAGAACGGCCGCAGGGGGCCAGGCCTTCGGCCAGAGAGAAGGCGGCGAGGACGATGTCCTGTGTGTCGTGCAGTGTCCCGTCTCCCTGCTTCTTTAAGGACCGTCATTCGAACGTGCATCGTTGTGCCCGGGCTGGGCTGAGGCCCAGGGCGGACTGGGTGCCTCTGGAATGAGTCCCTACACGCCAGGACACCGAGGCCATGGCCGTTCTGCTGACCAAGGATGCGACGGTCAAGAACCTGCTTCTGGTGACCTGGGAATAGGGCGCGTTAAGGCCTCATTCACCATTCCAGTTACGGCGAAACGGAAGAGGTTCGTTCTCGGCTGTAAGAAGTCTCTCCGCGCGAGAAGAACTCCCTGAGGCTCTGTCACCTGACTCTGGGGCGTCCCACAGCTCTGAGGGCCCCGGATCCTGGTTCTTGGAGTTTGGGACCCATGATCCTTTTTGGATAAAACCCCGTGAGTGCATATAACTAATCTCCAGGGAAATAGGCTGAGTGGACGTGCCAACCCCAAAAGGTCACATGCAGCATGATTCCATTTATAGCAGCGTCCCCAACCTTTGTGGCACCAGGGACCGGGGCTCCTGTGAGCATCTAACGCCTGAGGATCTGAGGTAGAGCTGAGGTGGTGCTGCTGGCGCTGGGAGCGGCTGCGGATACAGATGCAGCTTCGCTTGCTGGCCGCTCACCTCCTGCTGTGTGGCCCGGGTCCTCACAGGCCACAGACCGGTACCAGTCCATGCCCAGGGGGATGGGGCTCCCTGATTTATGTAACATGCTGGAAATTAAAAACTTGCAGGCATGGGGAACAAAGCAGTGGATGCCAGAGCTAAGGAGGGGTAGAGGCCGGAGGGTGTGGCCGTGGCTTTAAAGGGCAACTTGAGAGACCCTTGTGGGGTGCCACGTCCTGTGCCCGGACTGCTCAGTGTCAGTGCCCGGCCTGTGGCACTGTGTGACTTGAGCAGGACGGCCGCACGGTGGGACCTGGCCAGCGCGTCCACGCGGTGTTCCGTGCGAGGGCGTGCGGATCCGCGGTCCTCTGGAACAAACACCTCGCAGAAAGGACACGACCCCACGGAGCTCGTCCCGAAGAGGGGACGAGCCGACACCTGGGGACACGCCACCGGCAACGACGGACGAAGGGCTGCGTGCCGCCTTGAGGTGGCACCTGGCAGGTGTGCGAACTAAGGTGTGAATGTGAGAACAGCACGTGGTCCAGGCCGCAGCCTAGGATGAGACGCGGAATGGGATTCGGCACGAGACGCCGTTCCTCAGACGCATCCGGCTTGCGATTAGATCGTGCTTAGATCCGCACCTATCTATGAAGGATGCTAGGGAATAAATACATGCTATATGGTCTAAACACGCGCGCACACACGTGTGCACCACGCACGCACGCACGCACGCGGCCACTGGGCCGCTGGCGGCGGCAGCAGAACCGCCACCCTGCGTTTCTCCAGCTTCCGGACAAAGTCTGAGCTCTCCTACAAAAGACAGCGCGTCGCAGGGAAGAACACACTTGTCCCCACGGAACCTCCATGACGGACGCTGCCACAAGGGCGTCGGCCGGCGCGTGGTCTTCGTCCGTCCACGGACATCCCAGCCTGCCCTTCCCGGCAGCTCCCTCTCCCCATGAGACTCATCGGGTTTGTCACTTGCTCTCATCAGGAAACGGGAGGCTAAGGCCGATGATGAACACTCTTCCTATTAAAAGCGCCTGCGGGTCCTTGAATAATCGCTCTCCTCAGGGTCACCCTGGGCGAGGACCGACCGGACAAACCAGCAGGATCCCGAGTGAGGTGCAGGGTGGGGGCTCCCAGGGCCCTCCCCGCCTGAGCCACCCAGGGGACGCGTGAGCCGCTCAGGGGACGTGTGATCCACCGAGGGGACGCGTGAGCCACCGAGGGGACGCGTGAGCCGCCCAGGGGACGCGTGAGCCGCTGGAGCAGGCTCCCCCCCGGCTGGCGCGCGTCTGCCTCGCTCAGAGTCCTCACTCAGCGCCCCAGGGGGCCCCTCACCCGTGGGGTGGACGCAGGAACGGGAACAGCGCTGATGCCCAGGCCTCCCCACGGACTGTGTCACCGTACTTCTGGATGCCACACAAGGACCCGGGGGCAGCGCCCTGCGGGGCGAGCGGACAGGTAAGCGGACACAGGAGCCCACGCTGCAGGGTTAAGGAGGAGCCGGCGCGGGCTGCTTCCTCGCACTGCAGAGAACGGCCACGGAGCAGGCCGAGGTGGCCGGACGGGGCCACGCGGCCACAGGCGTGGGGCGGCCGCTTGAGCAGGGGTTGGCCTAGCCGTCCGTGAAGCGGTGCTGTCCCCGTGGACCCGGGCCTCAGCGACCAGAAGGCAGCGGTCCAGTCCAAGGGTCCCGCTATTTGTCAGTGTCCAGTCCCAGCCGTCTCCTCCGGGGACACGTCCGCGCTCGGGCACTCACATGGCGCCCGTACGTCCTTGGATCTGCGGCTCGTTTAGTGCCCGTCTGTCCCGTTATCCCTCATCCGCGCCGTGTCCTTTGCAAATCCCCAGAGGCAGGGACAGTCACGTGACACCTGCCCTGAGGAGCTCCCGACCACGGGTCAGGCGGCCAAATGACCAGAGATGACCAGGCCACACCCTGCCACCCTAAAGCCAGTGGCCTGCCCGTGGTAGGCAGCGGCGGCTCTTCCTCGGTGACGGGGCTGGGGACAAGGCTCCCGATCACCTTTTGCGTCTCCGCCCCGTGCTCGTGCGACTTCGAACCGGAGCGGAAGCAGAACCACACTCGCTGCGAGCTGCCTGCGAGCGTCGATCTCGTTCCCACGTTTAGCACGCGACATCTTTACCGTTTGTGTATTATTATTATCATCATTCCCATTCTCAAGGGCAGGAAGGGAAGTCTTAATTGAAGTAATTTCGTAGAGCTCATCAGCTCGTCCATGGTAAAGTCAGAGCTTGAACCCGGGGCAATCTCAGCTTACTGTCCCCGTTCCCAGCCTTCGCGACCCACCCCTCACGTCAAAACCCCCCGTGTCCGCGGCAGGACAAAAGCAGGTGGTGTGTGTGTGTGCGTGCATGTGTGTATGGGTGCTTCTGTGTCTTGTGCGTGTGTGTCTGCGTGCGCATGTGCATGTGTGCATGTGTGTGCATGCGTGCATGCGTGCATGTGTGTGCTTCTGTGTATGCACGTGTGCATGTGTATGTGTGCGTCTGTGTGCATGTGTCCATGTGTGCGTCTGTGTGTGCATGTGTGTGCGCACGCGTGTATCTCTGTGTGCATGTGTGTGTGGGTGTGTGTAAGCGCACATGTGTGTGCACATACATTTAGAATTTGCTCTCAGCAGCTGTCAGGTACGCAGCACAACATTCCATCACCTTGCGCCCCCTTCTCTGATGAGGAATCCTTTCCCAGACTTCGTCAGAGCTAACTCAAACGGACTTCCTTTGGAGAAAAGTCGCTATTTTATGTATATTTCAATGATGGCACCTCAGAGGCTAGAAGGCTCATGTCTCTCTTTTGCCTCTGAGTCCAGTCTATACCCCCGAAGTGCTGGGGGCTGGGATTCTCCTAACCCGCCTGGCCGGGAGAAATAAATAAACGATTTTGCAGCTGTCACTTGAGAATGTTGCTAGACGACCTCTTCCCCGCTCCCTTCACAGCCCCCCGTTACCTCCGGGCGTGAGGGGTTCCTCTTGTGGGAACTGCCTCCCAGGTAAGGGGAGCTGGCCAGCGAGAAGAATAAAGGGTTTTAAGATCTCCCGCACTCGGGTCTCAAGCCAGCATTTCAAA
>NW_011889220.1:387383-389214 GCF_000151845.1 Pteropus vampyrus | reverse complement strand
GGCGGCCAAATGACCAGAGATGACCAGGCCACACCCTGCCACCCTAAAGCCAGTGGCCTGCCCGTGGTAGGCAGCGGCGGCTCTTCCTCGGTGACGGGGCTGGGGACGAGGCTCCCGATCACCTTTTGCGTCTCCGCCCCGTGCTCGTGCGACTTCGAACCGGAGCGGCAGCAGAACCACACTCGCTGCGAGCTGCCTGCGAGCGTCGATCTCGTTCCCACGTTTAGCACGCGACATCTTTACCGTTTGTGTATTATTATTATCATCATTCCCATTCTCAAGGGCAGGAAGGGAAGTCTTAATTGAAGTAATTTCGTAGAGCTCATCAGCTCGTCCATGGTAAAGTCAGAGCTTGAACCCGGGGCAATCTCAGCTTACTGTCCCCGTTCCCAGCCTTCGCGACCCACCCCTCAAGTCAAAACCCCCCGTGTCCGCGGCAGGACAAAAGCAGGTGGGGTGTGTGTGTGCGTGCATGTGTGTATGGGTGCTTCTGTGTCTTGTGCGTGTGTGTCTGCGTGCGCATGTGCATGTGCGCATGTGCATGTGTGCATGTGTGTGCATGCGTGCATGCGTGCATGTGTGTGCTTCTGTGTATGCACGTGTGCATGTGTATGTGTGCATCTGTGTGCATGTGTCCATGTGTGCGTCTGTGTGTGCACGTGTGTGTGCATGCGTGTATCTCTGTGTGCATGTGTGTGTGGGTGTGTGTAAGTGCACATGTGTGTGCACATACATTTAGAATTTGCTCTCAGCAGCTGTCAAGTACGCAGTACAACATTCCATCACCTTGCGCCCCCTTCTCTGATGAGGAATCCTTTCCCAGACTTCGTCAGAGCTAACTCAAACGGACTTCCTTTGGAGAAAAGTCGCTATTTTACGTATATTTCAATGATGGCACCTCAGAGGCTAGAAGGCTCATGTCTCTCTTTTGCCTCTCAGTCCAGTCTATACCCCCGAAGTGCTGGGGGCTGGGATTCTCCTAACCCGCCTGGCCAGGAAAAATAAATAAACGATTTTGCAGCTGTCACTTGAGAATGTCGCTAGACGACCTCTTCTCCGCTCCCTTCACAGCCCCCCGTTACCTCCGGGCGTGAGGGGTTCCTCTCGTGGGAACTGCCTCCCAGGTAAGGGGAGCTGGCCAGCGAGAAGAATAAAGGGTTTTAAGATCTCCCGCACTCGGGTCTCAAGCCAGCATTTCAAACTTGTCCGCCGAGCTTGTCCAGCACATGTCATGCAGCCTCCGCGTCTGCCATGCCCTCCTGAGACCAGTGCCGTCTGCACCCCTCATTCGACCTGCGACCCTGTGTCCCCTCCACCACGTTCCTCTGTCTCTTAACATGTTCCAGGCTTCAATCAAAACCCTGCCCCTCTATTTAAATTTTACCCGAGTAAGGCCGCGACAAATATGCAACTCCTGCCTCTCCACGAAACGGACGAGGGAGCAGAATGCGAAGCGGAAGATTACGGAACACAGCAGGTGAATCAGGAAGCGTTTTATCGCGCGTCCGAACACTGTTTTTCCTTCATTCTTTTCTTCACCGCCGAGATCACCAGCACAGAACCACATGCACAGGTAACGCACAGGAGCTGGGCCCGAAGAGAATCTGGAAGTATAATGTGCTTCTTATTTATAGCGGAATCATGCAAACATTTTCCACCTGCTATTGAAATTTGCATGTAAATCGCCTCGCAGAAGGACTCCAGCAGCCTGGGCGCATAGCCGGCAGGTAGGCAGCGGAAGCTAAGATGTGCCTAGGAACCTCTAGCTCCGCTCACCTTAACACACACACACACATAGACAGGAAGAATTATCCCCGAGTGTTATTTACCG
>NW_011889220.1:385858-387333 GCF_000151845.1 Pteropus vampyrus | reverse complement strand
ACCCGAGTAAGGCCGCGACAAATATGCAACTCCTGCCTCTCCACGAAACGGACGAGGGAGCAGAATGCGAAGCGGAAGATTACGGAACACAGCAGGTGAATCAGGAAGCGTTTTATCGCGCGTCCGAACACTGTTTTTCCTTCATTCTTTTCTTCACCGCCGAGATCACCAGCACAGAACCACATGCACAGGTAACGCACAGGAGCTGGGCCCGAAGAGAATCTGGAAGTATAATGTGCTTCTTATTTATAGCGGAATCATGCAAACATTTTCCACCTGCTATTGAAATTTGCATGTAAATCGCCTCGCAGAAGGACTCCAGCAGCCTGGGTGCATAGCCGGCAGGTAGGCAGCGGAAGCTAAGATGTGCCTAGGAACCTCTAGCTCCGCTCACCTTAACACACACACACACATAGACAGGAAGAATTATCCCCGAGTGTTATTTACTGAACGCTCCGAAGAGAAAATGCCTTCGCGTCCACGTCTGCTGTTTGAAATGACTCATGGGCCCCACTCGGCTCAGTGGCTCTGAGGCCCTCACGCCCAGGGACACCTACCGACATGTTCAGTCTTTTCGGCCACCCCCTTCGCTCCAACTCCCCGCCTCCGGCACCCACCTCGCGAGCCAGAGTGGAATATCCTCGTCTGCGTCAGAGTCTGTAAAATTCCCTGTACCGACGCCTCGGATCACAGCCTTCTCTGCTGGGAAGCCATTGGGTCCACAGGGGGATAAGCCGCACTTATTTTCAAGTGTCTGACTGAAACATTCCCTCTCTGAGTCCTTCCTCTGAGCTCCCCGCCTCCCAGGAGACACTCACGGCCCATCTGGGTTTCTCAAGAGCTCGTTAGCCGTTCCCTCACCCACTGTCCCTGGCTTCGTCACACTAGACCCTGGCCGGGCAGCGAGCTCAGTCAGGGCCTGAGCTGTGCCTCCATCCCATGCCACCCTGCGGTGCCCACAGCACGCCTGGCACCCAGGAGCAGCCGGGGAACCGCAGTGTCTACCAGGTGCTAGTTGACTTTGGCACGGGTCAGATTTGGGGGGATTTAGAGGTGGGGGACGTTTATTGCTTGTACGAGCACGTATCGAATAGGAAACAGGAGTTTGAAGAAGGGACGGATGATGCTCTCAGGTTCTACGACTGAGGGAAAAAATGGAAATGCAAGGGTGACTGCTGCCTGAGCGGGAGGCTTTATTTGCCCTTTTCAATCTTTGCAAAGACAAAGGCTTCACGATCCGAAAGGCTCCTTTACACCCATCTTTACCCACCTCTCGTCATTCCTGCAGCTGAGGCAGGAGGAAGATGCTCAAGCATTAAGAAACCCACGCCATCTGTCTCCGAAAAGGCTCGGCTCAATGTTACATTTTTTTCCCAGCCTTCTTTTCCTATCGAAATTTTGCTCCCTAAATCAAAAGGCCGTCTCGAATTCAAAGGTGAGTCACAACAACGCGCACATACGGTCTATATACACGC
>NW_011889220.1:384277-384593 GCF_000151845.1 Pteropus vampyrus | reverse complement strand
TCTTTTCCTATCGAAATTTTGCTCCCTAAATCAAAAGGCCGTCTCGAATTCAAAGGTGAGTCACAACAACGCGCACATACGGTCTATATACACGCAATGGCTGACGGCCACGCCACCCAATGTTCACGCAGGTGAAGAGGCCCAGGGAGGGAGAAAATGCCCGAGGGAAGCAGTCTCTTCCGTGCTCTCGGGTAACGTGGTCGACACGAGAAACGTGACGAAAGTTCGTGCAAACTAATTAAAAACGGACTGGGTGAAACCTAAGCGGATTCTATGCAATCATAGATATTAATGTAGACATAAACTGGATTCGAGC
>NW_011889220.1:381920-383515 GCF_000151845.1 Pteropus vampyrus | reverse complement strand
GAGGACTTACATCTCGTAGGCGAAAGCTTCCCCTTGTAAAACAGTGTGTCTCCTCTTAAAATGCCTGCTGATAAAAACTTTCCAGGTTCCTCCCCGTCAACGCAACCTTCTTAAGGATTTTATTGGCTAGGAACGGCTCCTTGAACGACCCCATGAAAAACCCATTCAACGCTTTTTTTTTCCCCCCCCCTTTAAGAAGTAACAGCTTTTTTGCCAGCACAGGTGAATCCGTGAGCTTTTTAGGCCCTTGGAAAAGATAGGACCTATTTTTCCTAGTTCTTTTACCATCAGAGAAGTCCACTCGTCTGTTTAATTGCTAGCAAACCCGAAGAATGCATTTTGACCCACTAGGGGTAGGAAAAAGATCTTTAAAGAAAACCAACACTGTAGCTGAGCTCCTCAAGTCTATGTGCAGGAAAAACCACACAGTACGAATGACAGGGGCGTGCGGGAGCCCTCTACACCGGCTGCGGACGCGAGACAGACTGGCCTGTCTTTGCACGATGGGTATCAGATTCTCAAAAATCCCTTCCGGCCCAGAACCTCTCACCTTCTGCTACCTACTTCCTCGAAGTCGTGACATTACTGGATGGCCCGATGGCGGAGCGACCCGCTCCAGATTCCTCCCCCGGGAGAGGAGAGGTAAGATGCTCTGTCGCCTGGAGATCTGCCGGGCATCGCCAGGGTCCCCGGCCGCGCCACGTCCGCAGAGACCTCCTGCCCCGGCTGGTGTCGGTTCCACGCCGGCTGGGTCAGTGCGAGCCCGCTTGGCATTGATTTTGCAAGTTCTGGAAACAGGAGGCCTGTTCCCTGCCCTCAAGCCTTCAACCCTCAATATCAATCAGATACGCATTTGAGCTTGAGAATCATAAAATATTTATTAACTTCCAGCTTTTAATGTTCACGAATAAAGAGCCAAATTAATAATTTTTGAATGTTGGTTAAAAAGACACTAAGAACGTTCTCCAAAGGGACAGCATTCAAGGCCAAGTTCGGAGCCGCGGCCCTGCTCCCCCCAGTCTGCCTGGCTGCAAACTCTCCTTGGTTATATCGGTCTCACAGACTGGGCGGAAATCGAACTGTTTGAACGCATTTCATTTTGTTTCTTTGTTTTCCTCTTTGATCCAGTTTCTGCAGAAAGATACAAATCAGGGACAACAACAAAAAGCCTCAAGGGAGGAGGGCGACAGGGGCGTGGCGGATACAAAGCCACGATGACAGCATCCACTCCCTCGGGAGGTTAAGACGCAGCGTCTTCCTTTTCCAAAATGCACCACTGCACCCCCAGCCCCCCCGCCCCTGCCCCCCGCCACGTGCAGAGCCGCTGAGCGAAGGCTGAGCCAGAGAAGCAAACCCCCCAACCCCCCACAGCGAGCGTGACGCCCACGCCACCCGCCGGCCACCGCCACGTGCTGACACGTCACAGGAGCTGCACAGGTAGCATCAGACCCGACCTTCACCCGCAAATGCTCCGTGGTCATGAGACCTGCGTCATCTCACACAGCAGGAGATGCGGGTTCAGAGACGCTGAAACCTGCCACACGTCACTCACACAGCCCGGGGGGGGGGCGCCCACACTCCCACGCGGCCGGGGG
>NW_011889220.1:370694-377100 GCF_000151845.1 Pteropus vampyrus | reverse complement strand
GGTCCTGGTTTCGAAATTCTCTACCCAGGTGTCGAAAGAAATCCCGGCCGCAGACGGCCGTGGGCGTGATTCCTTCGACGCTGTTCTGACCTCGAGCAGGAGTTTTCCCTGCATCTTCAGAGAGCGCTGGGGGAGAGCGAGGGGGTGGTGTGGGGGGTGGGGGTGTCCATGCAGCCCAGGCCACCGTGAGGGCTCTGGCTCAGGAAATAAGGCGGACGAGGGCGGGAAGCCCAACTACTGTAAGTGGCTTGGCTTTGACTCGGGCTGCTTGGATGGATGCTGCCGAGACTATTCCACTAAGAGGCTTTTAAATCCTTTCTCCGAAATCGTCTTCTAAACTGTCTCTGAATTTTAAAAAATTTATTAACAACACTCTGGAGTTATTAGCATAAAACTGCCCTGAAAAGGGGGATGAATAATTCAGAGTTGAGACGACAGAGTAATTACATCAGCCGTTCGCACTCCCCCTCCCGAAATAGCGAAGGAACCCTCCGCGTTCGTTAGACCGTGCTTGGCTATCTGGACCACGCTGTTGGCCCGTGGGACCGTGAGCGCCCAGCAGAAACGGTCAGCGTGGGGCTGTGACTTTGGGAGGCTGTGGCATCAGGCAGCGGCAAGAACACCCCTCTCAGGGGGGCAGTGACACAGGGCCCTGGGGTCTCTGCGACCCATTCGACTTACAGGGGGTTCACCCGAAACTCTGGGGGGGTCCTACGCAATACATTCTCAGATCGCTGGGGACGCCAGCAGCTGAAATGACACCTCGTCTGTGAACGAGGACTCGGCAGCCTTCCCTCCATTCGTCAATCTACCCGCGCGTGACTTCGGTGCCACAGAGTCACTTGATGTCACGGAGAAGGGACTTTCAGAGTCCGGAGACCAGCTCTCTGGGTGATTTCAATGAGACGGTCCCAGAGCCCTCCAATAAATAAAAACAAAACAAAACAAAACATGACGTTCAACAAATTCAATCGGACTTTTTCGGGCACAATCTAGACAGATGTTTGGTGAATTTAGAGCAGAGAGTAATCTGTTTTCCGTGTGCCCAGATTAAGTCTCAGAGCCGGGAGGAACCGCTGGCTTCACGCATGGGAAATGGAGAGCTTTAGGCCATTTGACTAGAATCAAGAGGCTGACCCCGGAGACCACACGGCGGTGGCCGGGCCCTGGGCAGGCTGCTTACGCCGCCTTCTCTGTGCACTGATATACTATCACAGGCTTCCATCCGGGCAGACACGGTCTCGGTCCTGCCCAGGAGAATGTGGACTCTGGCTTGAGTAGTGATGTTGAAATTACCGGCAAACTCATATCGACTGAGCACGACGCAAGTGCCAACAGAGAGATATGGGGACCCACTCGGTACCTGACGGCACATCTGTAACCGCAGCCCCTCTTAAGTGACTTAGAGCAGCAGACGGAAAGGAAAGCAGTTTATCCAGGGTCGGAAATGCATTAGACACACTAACTGCCTGCTCTTTATTCATCTAGTGGACCGATTTCTAAAGAGTCTGGTGCTAATGCTTGCATACAAAAAAAAAAAAATTATAGAATCAAGTAACATTAAAGCAAGATGGAAATTTACCCATGATTTTATTTTAGCTCCATATTATATATTGGGGCGGGGGGTTGTTATCGCAAATCAGCTTTAGGGTCATTCATTCCTTCCTAAACACTCAAGGGACTTGACTCTGATGCCGACACACGGCACACACATCCATCTCCCCGAACCCCCGGGTAACTAACTATCCAGGAAAGAATTCTCGTTGCTCTGAACCCAGATTCTGGCAACTGAAAACGAGCACTGATTTCCATCGCTGATTTATCGTTCTGGGAGGAGAGGCAAAAGCTGAAATCCTAGAAGCCATCTGCTATCAGGCTAGCTCGGCTCTAATAACCGAGGGTCATGGTCATAGTCACGGTCTGCCATGCGCCTCATGCCTTTGACTGGGTTTTGATCACAACTGCCTCCGTCATTTCTAATGCAAAGCTTCAGGTTTTCTTCCCATTCTCTTTCGAGTCACATAGGGCTTATCTAGCCTGAGAGAAGACACACACCGGCTTTATTTTCCAGAGTCTGTTACCCATCACGTTGCGCACTTCTCAGAGGCTAAGATCAGAATGTGCGGGTGGACGCGTGGGCGGCAGAAAGTGTGGTTAGCCATCAAACTGTGGCTCCTCTGCGAAACTGCCTTTTCTAGAAATAAAAAAAAAAACCCTCTGTCTCTGAGTACATACCTAAAGCTGAACTGGCTGCCAATTGTATCTGCTGAAGATTAGTTAAAATTCGATTCTAAACCTTTGGCAAGACATCAGAAACGCACGGCTGAGCGTCGCCACGGGAGTTCCGTCAGACACGCGGGACCCCGGGCGCCTCCGACCGCTGCTTAGATTTCGTTTCTTCTCCCCCAAATGAAACTTCCCTTTTTTTCCAATAAGTTGGTTTGTCTCCTTTTACTCACCCTCCAGAATCGTTTTAACCTGTTCACCCCGGGCAGCGTGGCAGCGTTCATCCCCGCCGGTCACAGGGCAGAAGCGTCCTCTTCACTACAGCCGCCGGGACGCTGGTGGCTTCCCACACTGATCTGAGGGGGCGGACGCCCGGGGCCCGGGTTCTCACCGCCAGAGACGCGCCCGGCTTTTAGTGCAGCTCGTCAGTGACCACAGCGTCTGCCGCTCGGCACAGAGCAGCCAGGAGCTGCACGTGACGTTCTGAGCCTCCGGGGATCAGAGGGCAGGGACGTGGCCCACTGCCATCTGCCGCAGGCAGCGGGGAGACCGGGCGTCTGTGGACACCCCCACCCCACGGCAGCCTCTGGGGACAACGCGGGGTGCTCTTCTACACAGCCCTGTCTGACTTTCTCCTCCCCACGGGCTACGTGGAAGACCTCGCTCTGCCCTGAGACAGACACACACGAACGTCGGTCTCAGCTCACAGCCATCAGCCCGCTTCACGTGGAGGGTCCCGGCTTCTCGTTTTGGGTCCTAACCGTGGGCGGGTGCGTGTCCGGAATACTGGGGGACAGGGTTTCCTAGCCATGATTCCGGGTACGGGGGACATGTTGGTTACCCAGAGAAATTGAGATTTGGCCGTCATCCACTGAACCCTCCGCTAAGAGAATGGACGGGTATTTCTGGGTGGCATAAAGCCGGAGAAGCAGTGTGCGGGGGATAGATGCGTGGCTCGTCACACTCCCTTCCGGTGTCCACCGATGTGTTCCACAAACACTTGCAGTCCGACCCTGCGCCAGGCACGTCAGCAGCTCCTGGCCCAGAAGCATGAGCCAGACACGCACCAACTCGGCGCTGTGACGTTCACGGTCCAGTGTTGTGGTGGTTTATTTATCTGCCATTGTCCCCATGAACAGACCAGAAACTCGCCATGGAGGCCCAGAGCTCCTCCCACACAGAGGGACGAGGCCGCCACCTTCTCAGCGCCCGTCCCTGAGCCTGGCACAGTGTGGGACACCCCACACGCTCTCGGGGGTGACAGAGCAGAGGAAGAAGCATAGCAATGGCCGTGTCGACAGAACCGAGGCCGCGCGTGTGGCACGCAGGTGTCCCCATCGCCAATCTGGAAGGTGACTGCACCTTTGCAGACATTTAGCAGGAGATGGGACGCGTTCAGGGAATTCGCACTCAGACGCCTTTACGAGAGATGCCTCATCCAAACCGTGACACCAGCTCCCGGACACGCCGTCTGCTTTCTGTCGTATGTAAGAGTGTGTGAGCGTGGGGACAACTGCCGGCCGTCGCGCCGAAGCAGGGAAGCAGGGCGTGGACGTCTTTTGGGGATTTTCTTCTTATAGGATCTTTTAGCATCGTAAAAGTAATGCCCTCGAGGGGTGGGGGGTGGAGGCAGGGGTAAGAGGAACGAACCAAGGAGCTTGAGAAAATCGGCTTCACTCAACCCAAAGGGGCAGGGGAGCGAGGGGGGCGGAGAGCCCAGAGGGCCGCACAGCTGGGAGCTTGGGGGCCCCAGGTGGGCGCACGGCAAACGGCCGTCCCGGGTCCGAGTCGGGAAGCAGCTGCGATAATCGGTCGTGTTAGCCTTTTGGCCAGACTGGCCTCTGGCTCCAGGGAGCGGTCACCGGGGAGAAAGCCGTCCGCGAGTTCGGGGGAGGTGACCCGGGGCACAGACGTCAAGGGAGGCGCAGGGGCAGGGCTCTGGGGCACACGGACGGCGAGGCCACCGCCGGGCGGCAACGTGCTCCGTCTTCATGCCCCGCAGCTGGCTTCAGTGTCTCACGCTGGGGCAGCAGAGATCTGCGGCTTATCGGGGAGACGCTCCGGGCACCGGACACGGACAGACGCGGCACGCAACCTCTGTGCGGCCGCAGGGCGTCAGGGACCCCCCGTTTCTGCGGCTCGTCTCCCCAGTGGAGATCACGAATTATCCATTGCGTGGAAGCCACGCTGGTGGCCGCATATTTTTGGCCCACGTCATATGGTCGTCCCGGGTCCCTCGTGGTGGGAAGGAAGCACGTGACGAGTTCCGGAAGGAAGCAAGGTGCCACTTCAGCATCGACACCTCGAACGTCCCCTGAACGCTCCGGAGGTCCCGCTCTGGCGTGGTGACGGGGTGTGGACGCGTAGAGCGGGGCCACCATGTAGACCAGCACCGGACAGGCAGCCTGAGTGACAAACAACTCTTTCTTCTCCGAGCCTCGGAGCTCTTGGAGCGTAAGCTGGCCTCTCCCGGCTGTGACAACTCACAAAGTTACTTCCTTGCTTTGTGTCCTCCCAGAGCAAACAACGCTCAGCCCCGGAAGAAACTGGAAAGGCTTCGACGGGCGACGGCACCGTGCGGCCTCGGAAGTGAGACGATCAGCTTGTCCGTCACCCCGACCCCGGGCGGGCTCCGAGCCTGAGCATCATCGGGGACAGGTGTGTGCCCACCCGCCCCACATCTCAGATGTGTGTAAGATGGCCAAGGGCACGATTTAAGTGCACGGAGAGACGCGAGGGGTCCAGAGCTTGTATGCGCCGCTGTCATGAACCTCTGCACGAAGTGTGTCCACCAACAACACCCACGTTTTCTGCCACTAGCATTAGCACCCCTGACCTGTCCCCACTGAGTGGAGAGGACAGAGACCTCAGGGACTTTCCTTAAGGCCACCCATGGTGACGGCTTATTGCTGTTGAAACCATTTGCATCTAAGACAGTGATATGCCTCAGTTGAAACCAACCAAACACTGGAAGATTCTGGCACCAGAGCCGAGAGGTGCTCTGGGGGGTGGGGCAGGGAGACGATTGAGGGCCCCTCAAATTATGGCACGGCCCCACCCTCTGCACACTCCCCTTCCCTTCTTATCTGAGAGACAGCACATTATTTTCTTTGAATGGAGAACCGAGACAAAGAAATAGTCATCATCCTCCGAGCTTAAAAGCTTTACTGGAACCCAGAACCTCTCACAAGCAGTTTTCAAGGGGCGTGCTCCTGTGTTTGGGAATCTAAAAGCATCAGATCTGTACGCAGCCTATCGATCCCGTCAATATGGAAAGGGAGTGAGTGAGGACTCGGCACGTTTCCACTTAAGGGGAGTCGTGAGTTACGCGACACAGGTAGCTGCGGGCATGGGGGTGGCTGAGGCAGTGACCCCGAGCCGAGGGCCTGGAACGGCCAGGGCTCCGAGTGCTCCCCCCATAGAGAGCCTTGTAAGGCTGAGGACCAAGAAAAGCTAGAGAAAGTTTAATCGATGGCTGATGAAAAGTAACGCGAACTTGAATTTATACGATTTTGGAAAGGCAGGCGTGATGGATTCGTAACCCTGGATACAGACCTCGGACAACCTCAGTATCAGAAAAACTAAATCACGGAAAAATATGGTTAAGAAAATGTAGGTGTCGGACACTTCTTCATCAGGCGAAGCTTTTAAAAAAATAGATTCTGTAATGCTTATCATATTTTTTCCCCAGTCAGCTATAGATTCATCGTCCGCCTCACTTCTAAAAAATATAAGAGATTCATGGACCTCAGTATTTGGGCTAAAAGGGAGAGCTGTTGAAGCTGTATAAATATTGACATTAACTCAAATATTTCGTTAATAAGCCATATTTTTAAATGTACCTTGTACTTCCTTCTATTTCTCTTTGAGGAGGTTTTTTCGATGTTTGAAATCAGAATCCACTTGTGAGAGTCTAAATCCTTATGACACCGTTGGCAAACCAAGGATTGCAATGTCCTTTTGCTTTAAACTGCATCAAAAGTAACGCTGATGAGGTATTGATTTTTAAATAAATGAAGCAGTCTGTCTTCACTTAAGGTTTGCTTTTTTAAAAATAGTGTAATGTGAACACACTCAAAGCGGTCGCAAAGCAGTGTGAAAAATACCATGGAACAGGAGGTTGCGTGAAAAATTAGCAACCGTGAGTATAGTTTGTATACTTTAAAAAGATGGAAGAGAT
>NW_011889220.1:367438-369683 GCF_000151845.1 Pteropus vampyrus | reverse complement strand
AGACATTTGTGCCTGAAGCTCTGTACTCTGCAGAATGCCTTGTTACTGGTGTGCTATTTTAGGGCACTAAAACAGAGACCTCGCTTGGAATTAGTGCTTTTGGGGGTGTTTCTTTTACAAGTATTCATGACTTATTAAAACTACGATTAGTCCGCTCGGAGTGGGTAGAGAAAGCCCGTTTATCGTACTTTGTGCCTTCCTGTGGCTTTGACCTTGTGGTCGGAGGCTGAGGCCACGAGCCTAAGGAAGAACACCATACAGGGACGGTCAATATGAAAGCACTTTAGAAGGGCGCGCTGAACCTCGAGGCCTTGGGCATCTCGGAGTTCTCTTCCTGAGCCCGAGGCGGATGCCAGCCCCGCCCCAGTAACCGCTGGCTGTTGTCTATATAAAGGTTTTATCGTCAAGCAAGCGACGACCTTTTGTTCCTCAAAGCTCTCTGAACAGAAACAGACAAATTCTCCCATCTGTAGGGACTGAGGATCATGACGAGTGACCATTCTCTCCGAGGCTCCGGGCCCAGGTCGTGTTTGCTCCTCGCTGCTCTTCGAAGGGCTGTCGCCACTCACAGGAGAGCAACTCCTTGGTGACAGGCAGCTTGGTGTCCTTGAAAGAACCTGGGACCAGGACTCAGGGCCCCAACGTCCCCCCTCAGCCCCCGTCATTCATATTAGCTGTGTTAGCGTCACCCCTCTGCACCCCATTTGTCTCCACTGCCACATGGCAAATTCAACGACGTTTTCTGCGTCACCCATGGCTGACGCCAAGCGCCGTAAGTGCTACGGCGAGTATCTCTGCCTGGTGCCCGGGGACCACTGTTAGGTCGTCACCGACTGGTGACCCTGAGCAAGGGGAGGACTCTTCTCTTCAAAATCGTCTGATTTCTCCACGTCGGAGACGACGCAGTGTCCCGGGAGGGCCGCGGGCATCCCCCCGGGAACCACTTGGTCACGGCGTCTTTCTAAGCAGGTACATGTCCCGTATGTCTGAAGTGTCAGTTGACGTCACCGTGGTCCCTGGCCATGGGATATATGTTTGCCTCGGCCGGGGAGCCTGTCCAGAGGTCGGAAGTGGTTGCAGCAGAAAGCTGAGGTGAGTCCGACGCGGATCTGTCCTGCACGAGAGAAAATGGCCGCAGTGACCAGCTGGTGACCCATCGGAGAGGGCTGGTGCCTTCGTTTTCTATTGCTGCTGTGACAAACAGCCGCAAACCGGTAGCTTGCGTCTACCGGCGTGGAGTTCTCCGTCCGGGGCAGAAGGCCAGCGCTTTGTGGCTGGTCGCTGTCCAGGGTCTGACGAGGTGGAGCCGAGGACACTGGCTCCATGGTGTCTCGTCCTGGAGGCTCTGCGGAAGGACACGCTGCCCGGCTCCTGCCGTCACAGGACCCTCTTTTGGGTCTAAGGGCTGTGGCGGTTCCACCGGGCCCACCACGTAATGCAAATGGCCTCCCGCTCTGAGGGTCCACTGGTCAGTCCAATTCCATCTGCAAAGTCCCTTCTGCCACGTACCTTAAAATATCCCTGGGTGTGACACCGGGGGACGCAGACCATAGGAACCTGAATTCTGCCTACTACAGTGGGCTGGTAACCTCCCTGTGTGGGAGGCAGTTTTAAATATCAAGGATCATCCAAGCATAAGACGGAGAAATAACTCCATATATATGATAATAAAAATAAATAAAATTAAATTAATGAAGGTTTGCCCTACTGAACATCAATCCATCCACAAGTCTGTCCACAGACAAACAAACGACTCAAACACCGTGTCTGGTTACGATTTCGGAGGCTGGAGCCAGCAAGAATCCTCTGCATATTTCTTGAATAATTGATTTCCGTCGTCGGTTTTGCCAAAAGAGACGCAGTTACGTGGACGAGACCACTCCTTAGCCACGAATGTCATCTCCCTTCGCTCCTCGGCCGGCTCCGCCGTACGCTCCCTTTGGCCCGACACCGTTTTCATTTGAAAAATCACGTCCTCAGCATGTCCGATGAGCCGAATCACCATCGACATCAACCTCAGCGAACTAAATGTGAAGCAGTGGACTGAAGGAGGGACCGGAGGACGGATGAGAGGGGCCGAGAACAAGAAAAACGCACAGGAGAAATCGGGGAGCAGAAGCTACAATGAGACAAAGATAAACATGGGGGATAAGGGATGGGGGGGAGGGCAGCTCGAGACGCAGGACGGTAACGGCTCCCATCCATCAGGAGCCTCCGAATCTCCAGTGAAATGCGCGCCCAGAAA
>NW_011889220.1:356739-366853 GCF_000151845.1 Pteropus vampyrus | reverse complement strand
GAGGCTGGAGCCAGCAAGAATCCTCTGCATATTTCTTGAATAATTGATTTCCGTCGTCGGTTTTGCCAAAAGAGACGCAGTTACGTGGACGAGACCACTCCTTAGCCACGAATGTCACCTCCCTTCGCTCCTCGGCTGGCTCTGCCGTACGCTCCCTTTGGCCCGACACCGTTTTCATTTGAAAAATCACGTTCTCAGCATGTCCGATGAGCCGAATCACCATCGACATCAACCTCAGCGAACTAAATGTGAAGCAGTGGACTGAAGGAGAGACCGGAGGACGGACGAGAGGGGCCGAGAACAAGAAAAACGCACAGGAGAAATCGGGGAGCAGAAGCTACAATGAGACAAAGATAAACATGGGGGATAAGGGATGGGGGGGAGGGCAGCTCGAGACGCAGGACGGTGACGGCTCCCATCCATCAGGAGCCTCCAAATCTCCAGTGAAATGCGCGCCCAAAAATAAGTTAGTTAACCTTGGGGACATTGATTTATCTGCAAAGAGGCGGGCGGACAGGAAGACGTGACGGTCACAGGAAATTCTAAACGGAGCCAGCGGCAAGTCCGGGCGGGCCTGTGAGCCCGGCGGGCTCGCTCCGAGATGCTGCCTGCCTTGGTCTTCCCCGCAGATCGCTGGGGAGGAGAGATTCTCAGCGTGCATCAGCGCCAACACGGCCCTTCTCATTACGAAAACGGACCCCGCCCTGGAGATCTGAGCCACGGCAACGTGAGCACACGCAGCACGGCCGACCAGGGCCCTTACGACGGTTAAGATGGTGGAGAGTATGTCGTGCGTTTTTTGTGTTTGTTTCTTACCATCATGAAAAAAAAGCGCCAGGCACTATAAACGGACCCGCTCCTCTAATGCTCCCCAGCTGTGTAGGGTTGGTTCTTACAATTCCCTTTTTCCAGTGGAGAAACTAAAACTTCGGAAAAATTAAGAGCTTTGTCAGCCTGGTATCTGGGTCCAGCCAACGTAAGCAAAACCCCCCCGGCGGAGGAGCTGGGACTTGCCCCTAACTGTTTCCTTTATTTACCTCGAAGTAACCGCTGAGATCGAACATACTGTCTGTCCGTACGGCTCCCTGAGAGTCTCCTTACTCACCCATCCAAATCTCCATTCCTTAAAACAGAAGTCTCACCCAGTCAGGACTCACCCATCCAAATCTCCATTCCTTAAAACAAATTAGGATGACTTTCAGTTCCCCTGGCACAGCCAGGGCAGAAACAGTTTTTGTTATACAAATACTGATAGCATCATCACCCTGGGGATAAATGAAGCAGGACTTTAATTAGGCCGAGAAACAAACTCTGTCTGTCCAAACTCCTCTGCAAGACATTAAGGTAGCTAGGACCTGAGGCTCATTCTAACATAACCCACCAGGAAACCCCGCTACCCCAAACACTGTTCCTTTCTCACGCTCTGGATTTTTAACAAACAAAACAGATTCTTCACAGTTCTAAAATGATGTCTTCTGTTAACCACGACAGTCTCTAAACTACCCATGCGCCTGAACCGCCTTCCTGAGCTGGGGTCCAAGGCTTAGAGACACACTTCCACCAAGGCGTGGAGGTCCAGAGAGAAGGTTATAGCTAAGTATCCTGAAATGCGAACCGCGAAGCTGAAAACAGCGGGCAGAGATCCTAACAGTACGACCCTCTCCTCCCGGAATATCCGTTACCCGTTTCGTCCCACGGTCCCTGCTCCGATGATACCCACTTATGCAGTCCTCACAAAGTCATCTGCAATCTCACCATGAAAAAAATATGTTTCCCCCCATCGGGGCCCTTATCAGCTCTTGGTACTTTTTTTTATTTATATACTCGTTTATTTAGTCTTTCCTTGCATTATTTCCAATATACTGCACAGCCCCTGGCACATGGTTGGTGCTCATTAAACATCTGAGGCATGGAGGGAGGGAGGGAGGAGGGAGGGAGGGTCTGGCATGGGGTCCTTCTAATTTTGAAGTGCGGCTCTGTTACAAGGAGGCACATCCTTTCCAACAGGAGACAGAGCCGAAGGAGACTTGACCTTGAGCCCTTTGTGGGTCACACAACCTCTCCAGATCCCACCGTGAGCCTCTGTAAAACAGGAATAATAGTGTTTGCCCTGTTCCAATCGTTATATTAGTGAGGAAAAATAAATATAATTTAGCAATGTAAGATGTGCTCAAGAGAGAAATTAGCATCCTACCGGCTCTGCATTTTAAGCAATCAGGGGCAACATGTAGTTTCAATTTATATATATATATTTATATTCATATTTATATTTCTATTTTATATAAATATATATTTATATTCATGTTTATATTTATATTTTTATATATCGTTGGAGCAGGTTGGGAAGAACAGGAAACGGTGGGGGCTGTTTCAGACATCACAGGTTTCGGGGGGACCCTTGGACCCCTTCTGAGGATTTTAAAGGTAGACAGCGAGGCTGGAGAATGTTCCAGTGCCCTCCTTACTTGGACCTGGGCTGTGACACTGCTCCCAGCTGGGGCCAGGCTGTGTTCTGCTCGGTGTTATGTCTCTCGTAGGCCCAGGGTTACGGCTGGGAGATGGATATGGGTTTTGAGCGGAGGCCTGATTTAGATGTGGTTCTTGAAGCTGAATTACAGATGAGCTCTTGGAACTCAAACGTCAATTAGCCCCCTACCCATCAAGCAGGAAGCGGCACTGGGCCGCGGTGCGAACAAACGCAGATTCCCGCAGGGCTCCTCCTGGGCTGACGGCAGACAGTCTCCTGTTAGCTCAGCTCACAAACGGAAAGGCCGCGGCTGTGTGTCCGCCACAGTGCGCTTGTTAAATTCCTGCCACGTGCCGGGCGTTGGGGTGGACCATGGCAGCACGACAATGCACGGGGACAGACCGGTCCCTGTGCAGGCCCCGACCCAGAGCTTCCAAGCGCAGGAAGTTGTGCAGACCCCGGCTTTGTTAGGGTGTCCATTTGCCAGGAGGGTTGTCTCAGAGTCATAAGCTATCACGTGACTAACTCTGTATTTGGCAGAGGAGAGACGGCAGCTCGAGGAGGTCGGGCAACCAGCCCGAGGTCAAAGAACCCAGGTCGCACGCACAAACGCTCAACATAAAAGCTCGCCCACGAACCCGGGGACATGGCTCCTGCCGAAAGCCGATGAGTAAACTGACTGGCTTCCTAAGCACGCACCTGCCAGCAGCAGGAAAAGCAGGTGGCGTGGGCGCCGGGAGAGCGGAACTGGACCATCGATGGAATAGTGTCGTCCGGGCACAGCCATTGACCAATTCTGCACGCCAGACAGTGACTTCTGGTGACGCCAGTCAGCCTTTGGAAAAACGTTGCTAACCCAGTGACGGAGGATGAACTGATTGATGCACAGAGTTCGGTCGAGGAGGACAAATTCTAGAATGTCCTACCCCTGTGGCTTGCTCATTTACATATTTAGGCTCCTCCCCCACGCCACCCACCCCCAGCCATGGTCACAGTCTTTGCACCCCATTTCATGGTGGACATGGTAGGGTTTGGGGCAGGCAAAGGTCAGCCATGGGCAGCCAGGTCTTGTCAAAACCTAAGCAGACCTAGGATAAACAAATGAGGAATCTCTGAACAGGTCCTGAGGTCCGAGGCCGTGGCTGACCCCCCAGGATGAAGAAGAGACTGGACAAGGTCAAGGACAGCCTTTGGGACACAGAACAAAACAGACCCATCGAAGAGCTGGCTTGAGGACCACGGGGCCGTGTCCAACAGCACGTCCGAGGTGCGGGCAGAGGCACAGGCGAGAGATAATGTCAAGGGGTAAAGCCAGGAAGCAGAGAGAGTCTCAGAACGAGGGACCTGGACAGCCCTTGGGACAATGGCCTGCAAGAGGCGGACACTTCCCGGAAGGGCCCACGGCCGTGGCCTTGGTCTCGATGGAGCTGGGCGCAGGGCCGGGTCAGCTGGGACACAGACGGCTGCGGTCAGAGCCACTCGGATGGCCGTCGACTGTGGCTCCACCGAGCTTGTCGGTGCAACCTCCGAAATGAAGGAGGGGGGTGTGGGAATCGGGGGCCCAGGACATTCTGTGGGGGAGACGGTGGGACTCCCCCGTCTTAACCTCGATGAAAACCCTGCCTCTGACTCGAACTTATGAGCTGCAGGAGGGACATGGGACCAGACACTTGTCAGGAATGGCAACGATAACCTTAATCATTCTAGCTAACGCGGACGGGGTCTACCTGGTACTCGGCACTGTGGCGACGCTGTACCCACTTAACTCACCCTGTGCCTTGGATGCAATGACCTCCGTTTTCAAGTTAAGGAAATGGAGACACCCAGAGAGGAAAGCGACCTTCCCACAGTCACCCAGCTAGTAGGTGTTGACACTGGGGCTCAATCTCAGAGCTTTGTCACGTGCAAGGGGAGGCCAGCGGGACCGTCTGTTCACCCAGCTCCCTCTGTGCTCGAGGGTCCTCGCCCTCTCTGACGGTGATGGGTTCTGCACCCGCACAGCCCCGCCGTAGGGTGGCCTGGATGTTCGGGACCAGTCTGAGCATCTGATTATAGGACCAGCAATAGGGCTGTTTCGAGGGCGGGGGCATCTAGCATCTAAGCAGGCCAACGGGGCTCCCGGCTGAGATCCTACAAACCAGAGCTGCAGAAGCTTCCCCTCCTCTCCTTGGGGCCTGGGGAAATGGCTCCAGGACGAGCCCAGAGGAGGGCTTGGCGGGAGGGAGGGGTGGCGAGGGGGTTACCTGCCCCTGAGCCCCTTTCCAGCCACCCGAAGCCCCGCCTGCCTCTTGCCCGATCCACATTTTTGCCTTCTTTTCAGCTAGGAATAGTTCAGGCTGAGTCTTGTCATTTGCTACAGAAACGACCTGCCAAACGTACTCTACCTAAACATCAGTCCCCTCAACTAAAAACGGGACACTAACATCTCGTGGGGTAGTGACGTGACGTAGTAGCTCACACCGAGGAGCGCTTGGTGCGGTGCCCGGTTCGTGGCGAGCATTCGAGGAAGGCAGGCCTGCTGTGGCTGCCGTTATTATTACCAGGGAGATGGACACACCATAAATCCACCGTCTGACCAGGCCCAAGTCAGCGGGACACACGTCAAGTTAGAGTCCACGATTCAGAGACCACCGACTTTAAAGGCCCCGGCCAGCACCTCCGTTGGGTGACTCCAGCCCCAGCCCCAGCCTGTAACACACCAGCCTCGGTGACGATCGCGGGCCCTGCCTGTGTTTTGAAGGACAGGCCGCAGTGTACGCTGCCCCTCCTCAGAGCAGAGCCAGTGACTGCTGGGACCTGCGGCCCAAGCTCCACGCAGTGTGTTTACCTTCCTTCCTTGGCGGGCAGACCGGCGGGCTCCAGCTGGGAAACCGACGTGTGCATGTGTCGGTCAGTCTCCAGTGAAGCGGCTCATTTATCCTACCCGCCCCATGGGTCTTCCTGGAGCGGGACTAACAAGGCCTCTCTGCCCGTTCCTCTCTGCCCTCTGTTTGGGCTGCTGCTGTCTCAGAGTCTTGGGACCCTGGGCTGCTTTTCCGTTGACTCCACAACCTCTGGGGAGAGTGACAGTTTTAATGGCGGTGGCTCTGCCCCGTCCTTGGAGGCTGGTTTCCTGGCGTTATCTGCAGCCACCTGTCAGTTTCCACTGTCTGCCTGCCCCTGTTGAATCTGATAGAAAGAAACAGATTTGCTCACTGACATGGGCTCCAAACGAGGCTGGATCGGGGCCCAGAAGCCACCGTCAGGAGAAAATTGCCTGGCTGGTGTGACACGGGCCGGTCCGTGCTGGGTAACGCACAGCAGCAGCCTCTGCTCCTGGGGGACTCTGCCCACAGCCCGGGGGACCGACAGGTGTCAGGGAAGTAAAGATCAGCGTGGGCGTCAGTCTGCACCTTCCACGTGCAGGCTCCCTGCTCTCGAGTCACACTGTGGGTCCCACACGAGCCTCGGTTTCCTCTTCTAAAAAATAAGGACGATAACAACCATCTTACGATTAAAGGAAGTCGTTTGTGCTGAGCAGCCTATGAACAGGAAGTGCTGTTTCACAAATGGGCGGAGGCACCGAGTTAACGGGGAACCCTGGACTCTTCCCGTTGAGTCAACACACAGCTTGCATCGTGGGGTCTGAGTAGGGACCGCCGATGCGCCCTCAGAAATGGCTACCAAACGGGGCTGGGCCTCCTGGCGCGTGGCGGACCTCCACTCAGAAAGCGGTCCCGGGGAGCCCCGGGTGGGAGGGGCTGGCGAGACCCCTCAAAGCGGCCAGTTCCTTTTAGAAGCCGTGAAATGCTCATGCGGTGGGTTCGGCACCTCAAATCTCAAGATCCGGCTTAAAATGTGACAGCATTTCCCAGCGATCATCCGCCTCGGGCGGAACACATGACCCCGGCGGGTAAGCAAGCCGCGGAAAGAGACGGAAAGGTCGACCCAGGACGTTCTGGGCCCGGCTTCGCTCAGAGCTCACCAGCTCCTCCGGGCCTGTGAGCGTGCAGACGGCCGGCGCTGACTCCCAGCCCTCGCTAAGCATCGGTTCCCCGTGTGGCTGACTCTGAAGTCCAGCGTGATTTCCGTTACGGTTTTTACTTCTTCTCTGTCTGCCCACCGTGCCCTCGACGCCTTCCAATGACCGCGCGGCTTCCGGTTGTTAATTACCTGCCGTGGAGGCCGGATTGACAGCAAGGCAAACCGAGCGCGCTGTCCGGTTGGCCCCGGGGGAGTGGATCCTGAGAAAAATCGCAGACCCTCCAACGAACGGCTTCTTCCAGGAGCCAGACGTCCTTCCCCTCAGGCCAACGCGGCAGAATCTTCGGTGGAATAACCTGGCGCTGGGGGTGGGGGGCGTTGGCGTCTCAGACCTCCCTGGCCGCTGGCGGGGGCAGAAGCCATGTTGAGCAAACACAGGCCGTGTCCCCTCGTCGGGAGACCGGAAACCACTTTGCTGTCTATGCAGCTACCGGAGCTACACGTGGCATTTCCTCCAGCTCCCTTTCTCTCCGGACGCAACGGCACACGGATTCCTCCATGCGCACGTGTGTGTGTGTTTGTGTGTTTGTTTGTTTGTTTTCCTACTGACGTCATCCGTTATCAGTCCGACTCAGGATTCTAAGGAGAAACATCGGAGGAACGAGAGGCGGACAGGACGGACGAGAGCGGACGCACAGAAAGCCGTGGAGGGACCGATGGGCCGGAAAGGGAGCAACGAAGACACGAAGCGGAAAGGCGAGGGAGCGGGGACACGTCTCCGCGGAAGCCAGCAGCCGGCCCTCCCTCCGCCGCACGCGGCTCGTCGTGCCGTCGACGGCAGCGAGGCTCACGAGGAAAATCCGAGGCTCTCGCTCCTGCCTCCAGCGGATCGTGGGGGAACTGAGGGCCTGAGGCTCGCGGAGGCCTGGGAAATGGACGGCGCTCGTGGACATTTCCTCGCCGAGCGGGGGCGCGAATGAACGGGACGCGGAGGGCGGGGACACCGGAGGAGAAGCAGGGAGGCCCACAGGCCCCTACTGGAGAAATGGCCTTTCTAGGCACAAACGCAGAGCCTGCCCCTCACTGCAAGGCTCCCGGATGCTGGTCCTCCAGGCAGCCCTTCCGTCCCTGAAGTCACTGCAGAACGGACGTTCGATGCTGAGCGTGGACACTCTGCGTCACTCGTGGGCACAAGGCCCTGCCGGCCTCTGCGCTTCCACGCCACTCCCCTGGTGCCCGAACCTCACGAGTCCCGGAGGCAGCCCTGCCCCGGGACCTCACACGCTGCCACCCCTAGGGGGCCCTCGGCAGCCACCCAGATCCACGCTGGCCTCAGCACCAGGCAGAGGCTGGGCACAGGGTGCCCACGTGGTGGAACGCCACTGGCCGACAAACCGGAAACTGAGGACGGAAGAACGTCCCAGCCCCGGGCTGTTTAACAGGGCTGTCGACGCGGACCGCAATGAAGGGTGGAGAGAAGGCGCCAAGTCCCAGGCAGGAGGCAAAGCTTCTTTCGAACACTGCGGAATGGATTGCTCTGGGGATGCCAGGGGCCGGAGGGATTTCGAGACACGCAAAAATAAACCGACTGAGAGTAACTCCAGGAGCCACGTCAGCTGGAGCAAAACCCAATACCTGGACATCTCCTGCTTCAACTGAGTGTGTGATGCCTGAAGCAGGAGGCGCCGATATTATCAGATCCCAAACACAATCTCCGTTTGGAATTTAAAGCGTTCTCGCTCTGAGGAATGAAAAACTCAGCTCCACGTAACAGCAGAAAAACGGCTCATCGAAAGCATCGCTGGAGCCTCGGAAAGGGCCGGACAAATAGCACTCGCTGTTTACCCGGGGGGCGAGTGAATGAATGAGCGAAGTGAGTTAATGAATGAGCAAAGCGAGAAATACGACGGACGAGAAGAAGGAGGAAGCTTGAGAGAGAGAGAGAGAGAAGCACCTGAAACGCGGGCTCGGCGCCCACCTGCCACGGCAAGACTTCTTGAGCGCTGGGCCCCAGGCAGCCCGTCACGTAATCGGAAGGTCACGTCCTCACAAAGACTTGCCCGGGCCGGTTCGCAGCAGCCTTATCCGTAACAGACAAATCATGGAGACCACCCGAGCAGCCATCCAATGACGAATGGGCAAATGCGGTTTTCCGTCCATTGGACACGGAGTTCTGCCAAGCGCTACGACACCGGTGACTCTTCAGAACGTCACCCCGAGTGAAAGAAGCCGTGTATTAGAGCCCACGTGTTACACGATTCCGTTTACAGGATGTGACCCCCGCAGGCAAATAGAGACAAAGAGAAGAAGGGGCTGAGCTGGGGAAGGGACGGATGACACGTGACTGCGAATGGATGGTGAGTTTCTTTCTTGGATGACGGAAAGGCTGTAACATTAGATGTAGGGGATTGTTGCGTAATTCTGTGAATACACTGAAAACCGCTGTAGGGCACCCTTTCGAAGGGCGAGCTTTGTGGCATCGTAAATGTCCCCTAGGGAAGCTTTTGAACCAACGCAATGGTCAGCGTGAGGCAGAATGCTGAGACAAATGCGACGACTTCGGCGGAGCTGTGGACACGGTCACACGGTCGTTCGTTGGTTTTCTGGAGAAAAAGCATGGATGTGGGATGGGAATGTTCAATGTCTTCATCCCTGGGGGGAGGGAAGGTGGGACAGAGGCTAGGGCACCAGCAAAGGCACTTCCTAGAAAAACCGAGGCCACGGATGCAGGAAAGGGCGCAGAACACCAAGGCCTGGACAGAAAGGGCTCTAAGGGTCATCCGAGGCGGCCGTGACCTCCAAAAGGCAAAGTGGAGGGTCGGAAGGGACGGTGGGTCTGCGGGGAGACCCGGGCAGCGCCGAGCCGGGGCGTTTCCAGGCGCCTCCCGACTTCGCCTCTCCGTGGCCCGGCCCCCATCAGCGTGACCACACTGAGTGACTTGACTCTGCCACCTCTCTGTGTACGATCACTTTCAGGACAGGAACTTCCTGAGGTCAGGTGACCTACGTGTTTTTGTCACACACAACACCCCCCCTCCCCCGGGGGGCTAAGCAGAACATGAGCAAGTCCCCTTGTGTTAGGATAGTAATTTCATTGCCAGGATGATAAGGAGGGGAAGGGGGTGCAGCACTCATTAACTATCTGCCTTTACGCCACGTTCCGAGTCACGTGTCTGCCTTCTGAAAGCGGGTGTCGCATCTGCGTTAGATACGCCAGATCTCGGCCGAAGCCAGCGTCTGGCGCCCGCATTGCGCATCACCCTCCGGCAGGGGCCGCCAGCCCCGGGGGACGGGGACGGGCGCCCAGCGACACGCGCGAACGGTGCCGCCGCCCTGTTCTGCTGCGTTCCCGGAGCCTCCCCGGGGAACGCATGGAAAGGACACATCGCACCGACGGACGGACAAACCGCCACCGAGGGGGACATGTTTCTAAGCTCGGAGACGACGCTGAGCTGTGACGCCGCCCGGCGTGAACCGTCAGCCGTCTGAACTGCCAGGCGTGCGTTTCCGTGCGCCCTGGGCCGGCAGCGCTTCCCAGGCACGGAGCGTCTGTCTGGGCGCACAGCAGGCTGCCGAGCCGAGCCCGGACCTAATTAGCAGAGGCAGCGGGAGGACGATGGGGCCTCTGGGGACCTGCCTGTCCTGCGGGGGCCACCGACTCGGTTCTCTGCCTCCCTGGGACAA
>NW_011889220.1:353638-356689 GCF_000151845.1 Pteropus vampyrus | reverse complement strand
GGAGGCCGGATTGACAGCAAGGCAAACCGAGCGCGCTGTCCGGTTGGCCCCGGGGGAGTGGATCCTGAGAAAAATCGCAGACCCTCCAACGAACGGCTTCTTCCAGGAGCCGGACGCCCTTCCCCTCAGGCCAACGCGGCAGAATCTTTGGTGGAATAACCTGGCGCTGGGGGTGGGGGGGCGTTGGCGTCTCAGACCTCCCTGGCCACTGGCGGGGGCAGAAGCCATGCTGAGCAAACACAGGCCATGTCCCCTCGTCGGGAGACCGGAAACCACTTTGCTATCTCTGCAGCGACCGGAGCTACACGTGGAATTTCCTCCAGCTCCCTTTCTCTCCGGACGCAACGACACACGGATTCCTCCATGCGCACGTGTGTGTTTGTTTGTTTGTTTGTTTGTTTGTTTGTTTGTTTTCCTACTGACGTCATCCGTTATCAGTCCAACTCAGGATTCTAAGGAGAAACATCGAAGGAACGAGAGACGGACAGGACGGACGAGAGCGGACGCACAGAAAGCCGTGGAGGGACCGATGGGCCGGGAAGGGAGCAACGAAGACACGAAGCGGAAAGGCGAGGGAGCGGGGACACGTCTCCGCGGAAGCCAGCAGCCGGCCCTCCCTCCGCCGCACGCGGCTCGTCGTGCCGTCGACGGCAGCGAGGCTCACGAGGAAAATCCGAGGCTCTCGCTCCTGCCTCCAGCGGATCGTGGGGGAACTGAGGGCCTGAGGCTCGCGGAGGCCTGGGAAATGGACGGCGCTCGTGGACATTTCCTCGCCGAGCGGGGGCGCGAATGAACGGGACGCGGAGGGCGGGGACACCAGAGGAGAAGCAGGGAGGCCCACAGGCCCCTACTGGAGAAATCGCCTTCTTAGGCACAAACGCAGAGCCTGCCCCTCACAGCAAGGCTCCCGGATGCTGGTCCTCCAGGCAGCCCTTCCGTCCCTGAAGTCACTGCAGAAAGGGGACGTTCGATGCTGAGTGTGGACACTCTGCGTCACTCGTGGGCACAAGGCCCTGCCGGCCTCTGCGCTTCCACGCCACTCCCCTGGTGCCCGAACCTCACGAGTCCCGGAGGCAGCCCTGCCCCGGGACCTCACACGCTGCCACCCCTAGGGGGCCCTCGGCAGCCACCCAGATCCACGCTGGCCTCAGCACCAGGCAGGGGCTGTGCACAGGGTGCCCACGTGGTGGAACGCCACTGGCCGACAAACCGGAAACTGAGGACGGAAGAACATCCCAGCCCCAGGCTGTTTAACAGGGCTGTCGACGCGGACCGTAATGATGGGCGGAGAGAAGGGGCCAAGTCCCAGGCAGGAGGCAAAGCTTCTTTCGAACACTGCGGAATGGATTGCTCTGGGGATGCCAGGGGCCGGAGGGATTTCAAGACACGCAAAAATAAACTGACCGAGAGTAACTCCAGGAGCCGCGTCAGCTGGAGCAAAACCCAATACCTGGACACCTCCTGCTTCAACTGAGTGTGTGATGCCTGAAGCAGGAGGCGCCGATATTATCAGATCCCAAACACAATCTCCGTTTGGAATTTAAAGGGTTCTCGCTCTGAGGAGTGAAATACTCAGCTCCACGTAACAGCAGAAAAACGGCTCATCGAAAGCATCGCTGGAGCCTCGGAAAGGGCCGGACAAATAGCACTCACTGTTTACCCGGGGGGCGAGTGAATGACTGAGCGAAGTGAGTTAATGAATGAGCAAAGCGAGAAATACGACGGACGAGAAGAAGGAGGAAGCTTGAGAGAGAGAGAGAGAGAAGCACCTGAAACGCGGGCTCGGCGCCCACCTGCCACGGCAAGACTTCTTGAGCGCTGGGCCCCAGGCAGCCCGTCACGTAATCGGAAGGTCACGTCCTCACAAAGACTTGCCCGGGCCGGTTCGCAGCAGCCTTATCCGTAACAGACAAATCATGGAGACCACCCGAGCAGCCATCCAATGACGAATGGGCAAATGCGGTTTTCCGTCCATTGGACACGGAGTTCTGCCAAGCGCTACGACACCGGTGACTCTTCAGAACGTCACCCCGAGTGAAAGAAGCCGTGTATTAGAGCCCACGTGTTACACGATTCCGTTTACAGGATGTGACCCCCGCAGGCAAATAGAGACAAAGAGAAGAAGGGGCTGAGCTGGGGAAGGGACGGATGACACGTGACTGCGAATGGATGGTGAGTTTCTTTCTTGGATGACGGAAAGGCTGTAACATTAGATGTAGGGGATTGTTGCGTAATTCTGTGAATACACTGAAAACCGCTGTAGGGCACCCTTTCGAAGGGCGAGCTTTGTGGCATCGTAAATGTCCCCTAGGGAAGCTTTTGAACCAACGCAATGGTCAGCGTGAGGCAGAATGCTGAGACAAATGCGACGACTTCGGCGGAGCTGTGGACACGGTCACACGGTCGTTCGTTGGTTTTCTGGAGAAAAAGCATGGATGTGGGATGGGAATGTTCAATGTCTTCATCCCTGGGGGGAGGGAAGGTGGGACAGAGGCTAGGGCACCAGCAAAGGCACTTCCTAGAAAAACCGAGGCCACGGATGCAGGAAAGGGCGCAGAACACCAAGGCCTGGACAGAAAGGGCTCTAAGGGTCATCCGAGGCGGCCGTGACCTCCAAAAGGCAAAGTGGAGGGTCGGAAGGGACGGTGGGTCTGCGGGGAGACCCGGGCAGCGCCGAGCCGGGGCGTTTCCAGGCGCCTCCCGACTTCGCCTCTCCGTGGCCCGGCCCCCATCAGCGTGACCACACTGAGTGACTTGACTCTGCCACCTCTCTGTGTACGATCACTTTCAGGACAGGAACTTCCTGAGGTCAGGTGACCTACGTGTTTTTGTCACACACAACACCCCCCCTCCCCCGGGGGGCTAAGCAGAACATGAGCAAGTCCCCTTGTGTTAGGATAGTAATTTCATTGCCAGGATGATAAGGAGGGGAAGGGGGTGCAGCACTCATTAACTATCTGCCTTTACGCCACGTTCCGAGTCACGTGTCTGCCTTCTGAAGGCGGGTGTCGCATCTGCGTTAGTTCCCGGAGCCTCCCCGGGGAACGCATG
>NW_011889220.1:350617-353588 GCF_000151845.1 Pteropus vampyrus | reverse complement strand
GCCTCGGAAAGGGCCGGACAAATAGCACTCGCTGTTTACCCGGGGGGCGAGTGAATGAATGAGCGAAGTGAGTTAATGAATGAGCAAAGCGAGAAATACGACGGACGAGAAGAAGGAGGAAGCTTGAGAGAGAGAGAGAGAGAAGCACCTGAAACGCGGGCTTGGCGCCCACCTGCCACGGCGAGACTTCTTGAGCGCGGGCCCCCGGGCAGCCCGTCGCGTAATCGGAAGGTCACGTCCTCACAAAGACTCTCCCGGGCCGGTTCGCAGCAGCCTTCTCCGTAACAGACAAATCATGGAGACCACCCGAGCAGCCATCAAATGACGAATGGGCAAATGCGGTTTTCCGTCCACTGGACACGGAGTTCTGCCACGCGCTACGACATCGATGACTCTTCAGAACGTCACCCCAAGTGAAAGAAGCCGTGTATACGAGCCCACGTGTTACACGATTCCGTTTACAGGATGTGACCCCCGCAGGCAAATAGAGACAAAGAGAAGGGGCCGAGCTGGGGAAGGGACGGATGACACGTGACTGCGAATGGATGGTGAGTTTCTTTCTTGGATGACGGAAAGGCTGTGACATTAGATTCAGGGGATTGTTGCATAATTCTGTGAATACACTGAAAACCGCTGTAGGGCACCCTTTCGAAGGGCGAGCTTTGTGGCATCATAAATGTCCCCTAGTGAAGCTTTTGAACCAACGCAATGGTCAGCGTGAGGCAGAATGCTCAGACAAATGCGACGACTTCGGAGGGGCTGTGGACACGGTCGCACGGTCGTTCGTTGGTTTTCTGGAGAAAAAACATGGATGTGGGATGGGAATGTTCAATGTCTTCATCCCTGGGGGGAGGGAAGGAGGGACAGAGGCTGGGGCACCAGCAACGCACTTCCTAGAAAAACCGAGGCCACAGATGCAGGAAAGGGCGCAGAACGCCAAGGCCTAGACAGAAAGGGCTCTAAGGGTCATCCGAGGTGGCCGTGACCTTCAAAAGGCAAAGTGGAGGGTCGGAAGGGATGGTGGGTCTGCAGGGAGACCCGGGCAGTGCCGAGCCGGGGCGTTTCCAGGCGCCTCCCCACTTCGCCTCTCCGTGGCCCGGCCCCCATCAGCGTGACCACACTGAGTGACTTGACTCTGCCACTTCTCTGTGTACGATCACTTTCAGGACAGGAACTTCCTGAGGTCAGGTGACCTACGTGTTTTTGTCACACACAACCCCTCCCCCCGAGGGGCTAAGCAGAACATGAGCAAGTCCCCTTGTGTTAGGGTAGTAATTTCATTGCCAGGATGATAAGGAGGGGAAGGGGGTGCAGCACTCATTAACTATCTGCCTTTACGCCACGTTCCGAGTCACGTGTCTGCCTTCTGAAAGCGGGTGTCGCATCTGCGTTAGATACGCCAGATCTCGGCCGAAGCCAGCGTCTGGCGCCCGCATTGCGCATCACCCTCCGGCAGGGGCCGCCAGCCCCGGGGGACGGGGACGGGCGCCCAGCGACACGCGCGAACGGTGCCGCCGCCCTGTTCTGCTGCGTTCCCGGAGCCTCCCCGGGGAACGCATGGAAAGGACACATCGCACCGACGGACGGACAAACCGCCACCGAGGGGGACATGTTTCTAAGCTCGGAGACGACGCTGAGCTGTGACGCCGCCCGGCGTGAACCGTCAGCCGTCTGAACTGCCAGGCGTGCGTTTCCGTGCGCCCTGGGCCGGCAGCGCTTCCCACGCACGGAGCGTCTGTCTGGGCGCACAGCAGGCTGCCGAGCCGAGCCCGGACCTAATTAGCAGAGGCAGCGGGAGGACGATGGGGCCTCTGGGGACCTGCCTGTCCTGCGGGGGCCACCGACTCGGTTCTCTGCCTCCCTGGGACAAGGCCAAGTCCGCGCCAGGGGAATGAGTCACCGAGCTTGCGGAAGCGAAAGATCAAGTGCGCCCCACGGATTCAAAAGCCACTGCTGAAAATAACTCGCTCTGTCCCAGATACGGCGGGGACCTGCCACCTCGGAACTAGAACAGACCCACCTTTCGCCTGCTCCGTCTACTCCGTGAAGGAGTCCAAATTGTATGACAGCGATAAAGTGAGGGGCATTAAAGGACAATAACATCTCTGTCCCCTCCCGCTGTGCCGCGCTTCCTGCTTCCCTGGTGTCGTCCTCAGCCCACGTGAAAACCCTTCCCACCGATCTCCTCTCCGGCCGGCGAGCTCCCTGAGGACACGTGTCCCATCCTTGGTTTCTTGGATGGTCCTTACATCTCCTAACGAAGGACTCTGCTCCTGGGAAGGGACCCTTGGTGCTGCTCAAACACACGTTCGTAGCTGGGAGCTGTGACGTGCCTCTGGGAGGTCCACCTGAGCGGGCAGGTGGCCTCGGGAACCTGGGGGCCGCGCTTCCCCTCCCCGAACCTGCGTCTTCCTCTAGGAGACATGATGAAATGACACGTCGTCCAGGTGAAGTAAGATGCCATTTTCAAGGAATCGAGATAATCAAGACCAGAGGTCACTTTTTAAAATATATAGACTCCTATCCGTGAGCGTGAGGTTCGCTACTATTGTGATTGTATTTTCTGTCTCTGGCTGACCCTCTCTCTGTCCTGGGTCCTACGTGAGCCTGGCTGACGCACGGCGCTGCACGCAGCAGGGGACGGGGCTCGGGGGAGGAGACGGTCATTTTGCACAGAGCGGGAAAGCACTACAGAGACGCGGACGTGAGCGGGGACTCGAACGGCGGGAGCATCGTCCCGAGAAAAGGCGCGGACAGCGGAACAGAGGGTGAAGGCCCGCGAAAGCCCGTGTGTACCGGGAGCGGCGCGCGTGTCACGGGGTGCACGGGCGGTGTGGTGACGGCTGATGGCTGACGGCGGACGTCACCACTGCGGCAGCAGAAGGAGGAACCGGCGGAGGCCGCTCCCGAGACTGAGATGGCGTGCGGGCGCGACGCGGGAGAGGCGCGGGGTGGGCCGGAGGTGGGCCGG
>NW_011889220.1:342038-349923 GCF_000151845.1 Pteropus vampyrus | reverse complement strand
CTCTGGGAGGTCCACCTGAGCGGGCAGGTGGCCTCGGGAACCTGGGGGCCGCGCTTCCCCTCCCCGAACCTGCGTCTTCCTCTAGGAGACATGATAAAATGACACGTCGTCCAGGTGAAGTAAGATGCCATTTTCAAGGAATCGAGATAATCAAGACCAGAGGTCGCTTTTTAAAATATATAGACTCCTATCCGTGAGCGTGAGGTTCGCTACTATTGTGATCATATTTTGTCTCTGGCTGACCCTCTCTCTGTCCCGGGTCCTACGTGAGCCTGACTGACGCACGGCGCTGCATGCAGCAGGGGATGGGGCTCGGGGGAGGAGACGGTCATTTTGCACAGAGCGGGAAAGCACTACAGAGATGCGGACGTGAGCGGGGGACTCGAACGGCGGGAGCATCGTCCCGAGAAAAGGCGCAGACAGCGGAACGGAGGGTGAAGGCCCGCGAACGCCCGTGTGTACCGGGAGCGGCGCGCGTGTCACGGGGCGCGCGGGCGGCGTGGTGACGGCTGATGGCTGACGGCGGACGTCACCACTGCGGCAGCAGAAGGAGGAACAGGCGGAGGCCGCTCCCGAGACTGAGATGGCGTGTGGGCGCGACGCGGGAGAGGCGCGGGGTGGGCCGGAGGTGGGCCGGCGCTGGCCGGAGGGCGGTCTGCGGGGAGGGCAGACGGAGGGCCAAGTGCGGCCGCGGTGTGTCGTCTGAGACGTGGAGGAGACGGCGATGCCATCGACTGACCCGCTGGACCTCCCTGGGGCATTAAGTCACACTGAGGACGGGGCTTAGGCGACAACTACCGTCTGGCCTCCTTTTAGGGCAGCAAAAACCTCGCGTAGGGCACATCGATTTCATTCGGCGAGCCGAGGGGAACGCTTAGTCCGATCGATGCTAAGCCAGCGGCAAAGCCGGCCAGTCCATCAGCTGCCCTGACCGCGAGGGTCGATGGACAGGTGCGGTTAGTGCTTTCTGGCCAGGTAGGACGTCGAGACCTAGAATCAACACCCGCAAACCAGGAATACGTCTTCCATCTGGGTTAAATTTAGGAAGACGTGAACGAGGCCTGTGACCTGATTTGCAAAATGCTTCCATGTGCCATATTTTTTCTTCGAGGATATTGGTTTATCGGAAGAGGGGAAAAAAAGAAGGGTATGTACATAACAATGAAAGACCCGATTTATTTGTATATTCTCGGGCTAAGATTGAACTTTTCAGAGTGGCAGTTTATGAATCGAACTCATTTCGATTCTAGTTAGAATGGATGTGAAGTTTCAGGAGACTGTTTACCCTTCTCTCCTTGAGCGTCACGGCCCTAGGGGCTCCTTTCAAAATATTTTTCCCTGCGCTATCATCATTTACCTTATGAACAAAGCTTCACGTTTGATCCCCACAGTGAAGTGCTTCTAGATGTAATTAGTATGAGGAAACTCACTTTCCATTCCAATTACTGATGTGATCAAACATCCCGCTCATCCGGTATCCTCCAAGCAGGACTTGAGAACTTTCCTGATGCCCGTTATAATCCCGGAAAGGAACACGGGAGGCAGATGAAAGGGATGACCCAGCTCCGGGGGCCTGACCCATCACGCTGAGCTTCTCGGTGACGGAGCACCGAGACCCTCGGACCCTCGGACCGCGCCCCCGTGCGGTCACAGGACAGAGAAGGGAAAGGGCCTCTGAAATCATTTCTCCAGTTTTCCCAGCACAGGTCTAGAGCAGGGGTCCCCAATCCCCGGGCCGGGGACCGGTACCGGTCCGTGGCTTGTTAGGAACCGGGCTGCACAGCAGGAGGTGAGCGGCGGGCAGTGAGCGAAGCTGCATCTGTATCTGCAGCCGCTCCCAGCGCCGGCATCACCGCCTCGGCTCCGCCTCAGATCATCAGGCGTTAGATTCTCACAGGAGCACCGGTCCCTGGTGCCACAGAGGTTGGGGACCGCCGGCATTGTATCAGCAGTCACAGCAGACACTCCTTGAATACGGAGTCACGGCCACGTCCGTGCTTGGGCCACGCGTGCGCACGCCACACTCCCTCCTGGGAGCTCTGCACGTCACGTCAGCTCGACACGGGTTCTACGTCTTAGGATAAATCAACAAATGTCATCGCACGAGTCCAGAATTCCCTGAACCTATCGGATCGTCTTCCCCGCGCCTCGCATGGCCGACCAACCTGTGGAGCTGACGGAGAGCCGACGGCTAACCCGCCCGTCTCAGAGACAAGACCCGGGACGGTCAGGCGTCCGTCCGAGTTTCCTGGGTCGGGCCTCGGGCCTGTGGTTCTGAATCGGCCCCGACGCGGTCCTGGCCCCCTCGTTCACGTGCCGCAGCCTGCTCTCGCCACACGTGACACAGGCGCTTCCTCTACGGGAGACGCGTCTCAGAAAGGCCCGGCACTCCCGCCGCCGGCGTCTCCATGGTGACGCGACAGGTCCCTGCTCCCCGCCATTCGTGCTGGGAGGTCGTGTGGGTGCGTGTGTTTACACTTACGCTGTGTTTCTGGTTCCGCTGACACTCGTACGGGCGGTCCGGGCGGTGAAGGCCTGGCACGCGCTGATGTTTTCCGGCTCGTGAGGAGGGACGGGGAGAGACGCAGTGGGGTCGCGATCGGCCATCCGTCACTTCCACGGGGCAAAAGGAAACCCCAGATCTGGTGTTTAGGCATCAAAACAAATAAATAAACCCCCAGAGCTCCAGTCCACAATTCTGACACTATCCATCCCAGGGGACTAGGAGCCACTGTCCGGAACGACTCAGTAGGAGGGTAAAAAGCGTTCTCAAGCCAAGACGCGAACCTGGCTCTGGGTAGTTGGAGACGTCCCCTTGTCAACCCAGTTCCCATTTAGGAAAAACAGTGCTGTTTGCTGTCAGCGTTCATTTGATTTTTCATAAAGACGCTCTTTGAGGCCGAAGCGAATCTGACTGGTGTTCAGTGTGAAAAATAAAATATAAAAACCGTCCTTGGGGTTATTTCTAAACAGAATTTGTGTCTGATCCTGATGGAACAGAGATGTGCACATAAACCAGATTCGTCAGGTGACTCTTTGGTCATGACTGTTCGAGAATGATGTTCACATCACGCATAGGAAGCCTACGTTTTCTGGGACTTGACATTTTCAGTGACCGAGAATTACTCTATATTGTAAATAAAAAACAGAATGCGAGAAATAGGATGACATCGTTTGTTTCCAAAGACCATTGATACGATGCGAAAATAATCGTAAAAGGGAGGTGTTCCGTGGCAGACTTTGGGGTGAGGGTAGGGCTGTGATCCGTGCGTTATCTCGGGTGAACGCCGTGGCCACGAGCACCAGCAGTGAGCATTCTCGGGGCAAACGGGAAACGGGTTAAAGTCACCTTCCTGTGGAGCGTCTCAGTCACTCTGACGCCGACGAACGGGTTGGGGGACTGTCCGTCAAGAGCCCCCCAGCTTCCATCATTCCGTTCTCTCTCGGACCTGTCCAGGCTTAGACGGCCACCACCTGCCAAGTCGGAACAATTCTAAAGGCAGCACGTCGGAAGAAATAACTTTCCAGGTCTGGCAGTGGGATTTTTAAAGATTCGTGATGAAGATATGATGTCCTCGACCAGGTTGAGAGGAAGCAAAACTCAGCTGCCACTCCGCAGTCCTCCCCCCGGGCCACAGGGAGGGTGCTCCACCCCGGGTCGTCACCTGTCAAATGGCTTATCTCTGCACAGACGATTCTGCAGGGACTTCCCAGGCTCAGGGAGACTGAGCGTAACATTCTGATCCGGGGCCCTGCCAAGGTCGCCTCTGGCTCAATGTCCCGAGGCATGGCGGCCGTCCGATGCGCCAGCTCGCTTCCAATAGTCCAACGGCCATAGTCTACAGGACGCACAGGTGACGGATTGCTCCAGACACAGCTCCATTGCCTCTTCCCAGAGGAAAAGTTCATGCACGTACATCAATTTCAGAGATGCAACGGATCGTGCGTGGGCATCTATCGCTGTCAGCTGCCCAGTGGGCAGAGAGGGTAAATCACACCGGCCAGGGGGCTGAACGGCCGTCCGCGAACCGCCGTGTGTCCCTCAGTGGAGCTGTCTGGCTCCCGTAGCTGCCACCTCGACTCCCCTCTCTCCCGTCCCTCCCACACACCTCCAAACCCCTGACCTGTGTGACCAGGAACGAGGACTCCGGCTTCTGCCTAAGCCGCAAAGCGGAACTGCCCTGCGGCCCTCCCGTCGGGCGGGGTGGGCCAGCCCGGGGCTCAGGAAGCACAGAGCCCAGCGGCAGACATGGTGTGAAATGAGCGCCCAGCCAAGAAGGGCCTCGGCGAGGGGACACCGGTCTTCATCCTCGGACGGAAATAGATCCCGCTCCGGCTCGCATGAGGTGACTATGCCAGCGGAGGGAATGGTTTCTTTCCACTCTCGGAAGTAGCCATTTCCTGTGACACTGGCCCTGTCCCTTCTCCCCGCACCAATAATCGGGGGAGCAGCAGGCAACGGCGGGCAGCGGCCCTTGAAAATAGAGCTTGACGGCAGAGGGGTCACCTGCGTCCACGCCTCGTGCACGACCAGTAGCAACGTGAGTGACAGGCTGGGTGTTCCCTCCCACGTGCATAAAGCCCTTTTATAATTCAATTTCCTCATCAGAGACTATAATTCTATTTTTCCTCCGTGCCTGAAATAAATGTAATGTGTTCCTGGCACAGGACAAAAATGTCTTATATCTTTTCTCTCGGCAAATGTTTTCTCAAAACGTCCACAGCGATCACGAGAATTAGCTTTTCCTTCTGTTTTTCTTTTGGCTTTGAGATATTAATTTAATTGCCTTAAAACAACATAGCTCCGTACCTACCGAATGCCCAAATCATAGCAATTACAGTTGAAGTGACTGTAAAATTAGCATTATGCATAATTTCCCACAGTTACAGAAGGCATTAAGAAACAGTAGTGAATTTCCAAAGGAACATAAGAAGAGAGAATGCAGCCGACGAACGATAATTATTTTAAATCCGACTCTGCAAGCCCAGCCTTCAGACTTTGAGCTAGGTGGTTCGTTTCCTCTTAGCATACAAATCCTTTTTTATTTACATATCTTCGATTTTTTTTTTTTTTTTAGCCTGGTTTGAAATATAGTTCTGCACTAAACACATTTCCACCACATTTCTAGGTGTAAATTCAAGCAGAGACGGGAGCATGTAGCAATAGGAGGAATAAAAAATAATAATAATTAAAAAAAAACACAAAAAACAGTGTAGCCTCTACCACGCATGCACAAAATTGCAAGGCCAGCTCCTGAGAGCTGAACTCCTGCTGACCTTGGCAAGGACACCCCAAAGACGTGAGCAGTCACCCACCTAGAAGGCAGACTCCTGGTCTCTCTTCTTTCTCATTAGAAAAAATCGTGACCGAATGTTCCCAGCAAACGAGAAATGTCCGCAAGGTGACAACAGACCCTGGCTTCTCCCAGCGCTGACCCAGTTTGCCTGTTGTCCTGTGAGCACCCAGGGCTGGCTCCCCTTCCCCTCTCTGGTGTGCCGCATTTGGATGTTAAGTTACATGGTCGCCTTACTTATAGATCAATTTCTCCCTTCTAACTGTTTACCTTGGCTCTATGTCACTGTTTTATATTTATTCAATTAAAATGTAAATTCTGTTTACGCATATGTTTGTAAATTCACAATTTCTAGAGAGTTCTGCTACCTCTCCTGGAGCCATAAAGAATTTCAAAACAGTTCCAAATTTCTGGCTGATAGACACAGTGCTTCACCTTCAAGTTCAAAGACCCTTATCACCTGGCACTTATCTGCAAAACGTATGGTTTTGTTTGCCAAGGAGCCACGGCTACCTGCGGTGAACCCCGAAAGAACAGCTTGCAGAATTAGACAGCCTGAGTCCCATCCACATAAAACTCGTCTCCCTCAGTTCCTGGGGTAGCCACGTAATTCATCTAACGATCGATCCCACAAAGACTGTGAACGTTTCCGTCACACAGAAATGAATGACCCATGACGCACAACATAACGTGCAGGCCGTTGACAGCTCTGCTCGGGGGTCTGGAAGCTGACCTCTTCGTGGCCCGTTCATTCCAGGCATTTTCCGACAGAACAAAGACCTGCTCTGTTTTAATCTCTGTAGTGCGAGCCCATTAACCTCCACGCTGGCCCTGGCCGCAGACGTCACTCCTGAAGCCAAGCGGTCACCACACCTACCGTGTCCCAGCAAGGAAAAGTGACATTGCAAGTCACAGAAGCACGTGCCCCGCCGGCCGCGAGTCGGAGTCACGGCTGCACAGCGAGAGGCGTGTCGCTTGGACCGACTGACTGTCCGTGCAATGTTCCTTTCTCCTCGGAGAGCTGACCGTGTGAGCATCGGACGCGGTCACACGGAGCGCCCTAGGAAGCCTGCGCGCCGCTCCACTCTGTCTGGCGGCCACGTTTCTAACGTGAGGACGTTTTACTAACAGGAGTCACGCCAAGATATCGTTCAGTTATGTCGGTTTTTGCTTCCCGGAGGAATTCTCAGGAACGCGGGCGGGGAGGAGCAGCACGCAGGGGACGGGAGGACCTTTGTGCGGCTCGGTTCCAGGTGTCCGCTCAGGTTTCCGAGTCACGTCCACGCAGGTGGCCGGCTCCGTCTCCCCCGCCCGCCCTCCGGGCCTCTACCCTGGCCCTGACCTCGCTGCTCCTCACGAGTGTCAGTCGACACGACCGAGGGGCGCACTCTGTCCTCAGCGAGCCCCGTAACAACGTCTTCTGTCCGTCTGTCCTCTGCCCTGGCCACACGCACCCCCTCAGCCTCCTCCGCGGGGACTCTGCAGGCCCTGTGTCCTACCCGCCTGCCCCGCCCGGCGGGACCGTTCGTCACCCGTCCCCCTGCATCCCCGGGCGCCAAGGACTCCTGTGCCCGACGTCATCCTTACCTCAGTGCCCTGCCCGCAGAGCCGGCATTGCTCCCCAGACGCCCCGCGGGTGCCCGGGATCCACGGGCACGGAACGGACACCATCCGCCCCAGGACCTGTCCTTCTCTCTGTCCTCTCGGCGATGGAAAATGGTACCGGTATTAAACTGACTGTTCAAAAGCACAGGCACCATCGTCGATCATTTCCCCCTCCCCCTCCCCCTCCCGCAAATCAAATCCGGCAGCAAATCGCGTGTTTGGTTTCGTGTATTTTGAATATGTTCTGGAAGCATCTCCTCCCTCCTGCCTGCACTGCCCCCACCTGCTCTACACGCTTCAGTGGCCGCCCACGGCATTCAGGTTAAGGCCAGCTCCTTCTCCTGGTCTGGGCTGGCTTCCTCTCTCAGCGAGGACTTCCTCCTCACCTTCCTACTCACCTTCACTTCCTACTCACCTTCCGCCTCAGCCACACCGGCTTTGTAATGTGTCCCCTCTGAGCCTGGCACCGTGATACGGGGCGGGGATGCCAGGAAGCCCCTACCATCACAGACTGATGCTAGAACAATCCGTCACAGATAGATGCCTTACATTTCCAGGTCCCCACCGCCTCACCCGGTAACAGGGTGGGGTGATACTACCTACCTCTTAGTGTCGTGGTGTCACATGAGGTCACGTAAAACTGCAAGTTTTTACAGTCGGTTTTTATTTTGGAGACGTAAAATCTAAGGTAATAGGGAAGCGGAGTCCATGTGTGTGTGTTTTGACGGATGCCTTCTTGGATCAGATGAGCCTGCACCCAATAGTGTCCGTCCATCCATCCATCCACCCATCCACTCATCATCTATCTATCCATCCATCCATCCATCCATCCATCCATCCATTCAACCATCCATTCATCTATTCATCCATCCATCATCTATCCATCCAATCATCCATCCATCCACCCATCCACTCATCATCTATCCATCCATCCATCCATTCAACCATCCATTCATCTATTCATCCATCCATCATCTATCCATCCA
>NW_011889220.1:338369-339913 GCF_000151845.1 Pteropus vampyrus | reverse complement strand
CGGAAATGCCCTATCTTGTCATTTTTCATCCAATCGTGACACGTGCCTAACTCTAGATGATTTCTCTAAAGGCTGTGACCGGTTACGCTCAAGGACGCGGGGTCTGAGAGGGTATCGGGCCACTTAGCGGACTGGGGACCGGCAGCAGGCGGGCGGTGGGCAGGCGCTTGCCTCCCGTCTCTTCCCCGTCCCGGCCCACAGAAGTCCCATGGTGCGGGAACCCTGGGGTCCTGCCCGTGAAGGCGCCCCCCTGCCGAAGACTCTGCCGGGAGCCAGCCTATCCCCGAGCGCAGAGGGAGGGAGCGAGGCCGAGGGACAAGGCGCCCCCTTCCACGTTTGGGCAAATACAGTTCTCTATTTCCTTTCCTTGTCATTCCCAGCCCTCATGAATTATTCATTTGTCATCCATTCAACGGAATGAGATTTCAAAGGCGGTGCAAACTGCTGAAACTCACATGAAACCACATTACCGCTATGACCCGGGGGCCACGGTTACTCAGCCCACTTCTGGGACGGGCCCTACGGTGGGCTTCCTGGGCCCGAGCCTGGGATGTCACCAGGCACAGAAGGTCCACAGTCTGTCGCTACCGCAGAGCGATGACAGCCCCAGAGCCAGAGGGGTGTGGCAGTGCCTGCTGCCATGTCGGCCTTTCCTCTCGGTCCTGGCAGGCCACGGAGGAGCCACCGTGCCCTGCCGTCCTCACACGCACTGTCGAGGTGAGTGCCCCAACCTCCACAGCGTCTGAAGGCCAATCTCGTCCCAGGGCACAGTGTGTGGGGGCTGGTCCCAGACTCACAGGCCCTGGACTTGGCTTCGGTCACACCGTCCGCTGTGTGACGGGCCAACTCCACGTCCTTGCTGACAGCCTTCCGGTTCCCCTGGCCCTGCACGGTCTCTGCAGGGGCGCCAGCCTCTCCCTGGGTGACAGCCGGCTCGCTTCGCCCTCTGGCCTCGGCTCAGGTGTCACCTTCTCAGAGGACTCCCCAGGCCGCCCGACCAGAGGTCCCCACCCGATGATCCCTGTTCACGCATCTCCTAAAAGTCGTGGTCATTGGGTCGTTTCCAGCTTCTCGCTTACTCAGGGCCTTGCGCCTCCCCTGGAATACAAACGAAGCTGACGTCTCAGAACCGCCGGCATCCGGCCCAGGAAAGCGGCCACAGCAGAACCGACCCGTGAGCCTCCGTCACGTAAAAACTACCAAAACAAAGGACTCCGCGGATTATAAAGTGCTCTGTGCCACTGGCCCTTCACGCCATGAAAAGTTTGATCCTTGTGACCGACGCAAAGAGGCGGCCCAAGCATGTATTCAACCTTCTGCAATTTTTTGTTTGGTTTGGTTTTCCCCTTGGTGACAATTATTATCACATTTTAATACACATTGAATTGCGTCTGTTTGAGCCTTTCATGAGACCGGAAGTCACATCTGTTGCGCTCACCCCTGGAAAGTGAGCAGGTGCCATCGTGTTCAGCTCGCTAATTACACGCCAAGGACACGGCGCCTCTCAGGCCTGATGGAGGCTGGAGACACAGAGAGAACAGACC
>NW_011889220.1:334617-336959 GCF_000151845.1 Pteropus vampyrus | reverse complement strand
CCGGACACTGCCCCTTGGACACGGCCCCTTCTGTCGCGAGGCAGGACGAAATAAGCCCCCTTCGCGGCTGTTTGGAGGGCAGGGGGCCCTCAGAGGACTGGGAGGGGACTGGGCGGCTGGCGCGTGGTGGGGAGCGACTGGGTGGTTCCGGCGCACCCACTCTAAAGCGCAGTGAGGGGTGCGGGGGGGCAGCCCGGGAGCCCCCCGGGGGAAGTGAGGTGAGGGGTCACGTCGCATGGACAGCGGACGAGGCCGAGGGGCCAGCAGCGGAGGGCTTGCTGTCACCTGGGATGAGCCATGCCATACGGAGCCCGTGGCTGCGACAGACCCTGAACTCTGCGCCCTGCCCGGCCCGTCACCCCCGGAGGCCCACGTGAAACCCCAACAGCGCGACTCCCCTCACAGCGGACCTGCTTCCCAAGCCAGTCTCACCCCAGGGCCGTGAGGGCTAATGCCTGTGCGCTTTTTGATTAAAGCACGTTGGGCTTTTTTAAGTGGTAATAAATGTAATTGATGCTAATTGTGAAACATCTGGAAGAATATAGAAAAACTAAACATGAACGATTATGTAATCATAATCTCACCCTCAGAGACAGCCAATACAGTATAGTCGCTACGTTAATTTTTCCTAGTATTCGTTACTTACAATATTCGAACTCTAGATCTAGTTTTAGGTTTTATTTCCCACTATTTTAACGTAATGTTATAATATAGAGGTTTTCTTATATGACGAATAATTCTTCTAAAATATGGTTTTAAATGACATATGATATTATATAGACATAGCACACATAACAAGCACCATAGTATTTTACTTGATGACCCAAAAAGCACAATAGGATTGCCTGATAGCATCTAACCCACGTTCATGATGTCATTTTTCCTTAATTGATACACAATTACTCTTAAGGAAATACCCGCATTGGCATTCAATTCTCTCCATTTTCTGAAACTCAAATTACTGGGTCAATACTTGGGGAACTTTATCAACCCATTCGAGTCTCTGAGGAACCTTTCTTATCTGTAAAAGGGGATATAAAATTATTTACAGCTTTTCACTAAAATGCATACACTGAATTGATCTCAGGGCACAGAAAGCGGTGTGTCCGTGAAACGGCCCAGTGAGGACTTGGCCCAAATCCTGTTCTTTCCACCTCTGCTCGGCCTTCCTGTCTAACTGATACATGTCGTTAAAGATCTTTTAAGAGGTTTAACCATCACCCCCAGCAGTAACCGATAGGGACAACTTAGAACATCCCGTATCAGCTCTCGTCCCTTCGTCGACCCCCTGGGAATCCACCTGGCTGCACTCACAGGCTCACTGGCCTGAACTGAAGCTCATGTGGCAGGCCCCCCCTGGTAGCACGGCTGAGGTCAGCCACGTGGGGACACTGCTGACCCCAGGAGACGACCTGGAGATAAGCCCCGAGGCAGAGGGCTTCCCAGGGGAGGGCGAGACTTCAGGGTTGTGGCCCCTCTAGCTCGGCGAGTCCTTCGGCCACCCCCCGCTCCACATCCACAAGACCGTTGCAGAAATGACTCACAACATAGAGCCCAAATCCTGAGCAGAAACACGGGTTTTCTAAGAACTGAACTGAGCCCCACTGACGGAACAACACAACCCCGAATCAGGAGAAATCAGCTAAGAGCAGAAACCTCTGCCGGGGCCACAGCAAGCAACCTGGTGGCGTGACAACAAGCCCACTGGGCTGCGTATCGACGGGAATCCTCCCCCGCCCTTTAATCGATGTTCATGGATCTGTATCCTCAAGCACCCCAGGAAACGTCACACACTAACGGCCCCGAAGAAGACCTTGCACCTGTCCTGACGCTAAAGGATGTATTAAATACACACACGCGCACTAGTATATGATGTAGTTTACACATTATATATAACATGTATTATTTTTAATCATTCTGTCTCGTCAAAATTCTCATCTCCAGAAGCTCCCTTTCCAGAATCAGAAGTTGCTTAGGGAAATCTCATTCTTTTATGCCGAGTGAGAGTAAAGGAAGTGAGCTTCACCAGAACGTGACTGGGACGAAACACAGTGTGAGGGGGAACACGGAGCTAGGAATCAGAAAGGTCTCGCACCACCCAGCTGTGGCAACTTTGGCAAAGTTCATGAACAACCTAGGCTATAATTCCTTCATCTCTGAAATAAGGAGATCAAACTCTGCTCTGTTTAATCTGTTTCTCCGTCTGTAAAAGGAGAAACTTGTATCTAACTCATCGAATTGTCATGAAAATCTAATGAGAACAAGCCACACAAAGCACCCAGAACAACCTTTGAAACATAGTGAGCTGTAGATAGATAATGATGATGGTGATGATGGTGATG
>NW_011889220.1:328697-333016 GCF_000151845.1 Pteropus vampyrus | reverse complement strand
CCATGAGGCCCTCTGGTCACCGCTCCATGTCCCCTGCGTCCCGTCTCGGTTCTAGATCTCAAAGGCTGCCCAGCAAACGCTATCACACGGCACAGAGCTGAAGTTAGAGGCCCCTCAAACGGTTCCAGTAAGTCGGGCTCCAAACGGTTGGGGTAGACGCTCACGGACGCAGCCTCAGAGAGATGAGTAAAGGCCACGTACTGCGTTTGGCTTTCCCTGCGAGGCCAGAAGCCCTCGAAACACACCTCACCTCTCCACGTCTCACCTTCAAAATCAGGAGCAACAGTTCCAGCCTCCGGGAGAGGCTGCCGGATACCTGGTGGCTTCCGGTCAATTCCTTCCTTCACGGGATCTCTACAGAAAAAGAAGCGCTTTGGGAGGGTTTTTCCTACGTCGTGTAACGCGGGTGTGAACACAGACCTCACGCCTCGCGTTCAGGTCGACGTGAGAGGCTTCGAACGCGTCGAGCCGTTGGTGGCTGGATCCCGAACGTCATCCGGTCTCTCGGTCCTTTGTTCAGCAGTGACGCAGGGGTGTCTCTGACCTCCTCCGGGACTCGTCGGTTCGCTCTGTGAAGCGGCAGCTCCTGGGTTCCCTGTCAGCACAGCCTGGAGCGAAAACCCTTCTCGCCACCAAAAGTGAGGTTCGGTAGCACGCGGCCGGGGCGGGTGGCGGCTCTGTGCCGCCTGCCACTCCTGCGGCTGTGACCGTACAGCACCCGAGCGCGTGGCCCAGACCTGAGGGAGTCCGAGGGGAAAGACTTCAAAAGCTTTCCTACCTCATCTTCGTGAGCCGGAAAAGGACACTGCGTTTTCAATGAAATTGGCGACTAAATACCCCGGTCTCAGTAAATCCTCCCAGGAATGAGACACAAGGAACCGAGCAGACACGAACCTTGCTGAGAGCATGGTGGCCCCACGTGGCCTGGTGGCCGCCCTGTCCCATCGCTGTGCAGCACCCCGAGCCTGCTCAGCCGCAAGGGACAACTGAGTTCGGACACCGTCGATCAGGTCGTTGAGGAGCAAACCACGGACGGTTAAGGTCACCCCTGCAGCGACACTGCGCCACCTGCTCGCACGTCGGGCCGGATGTTCGAGCGGGGTGGTTTTCGAGAGCCGTGAGAACCGCCCTGGGCTCTGAGGTCGGCGTCCGTCCAGGGCAGCCGTCTGTCCCATCGGAGTGAGGCGGGCTGGAGGGCGTGTGCACACACGCCATGTCACACCCCACGTGGCACCAGGAGACAACGGTTTCTATCATCTCCGTACGGAGAAGACTCCCGAGGGGTTTAGCGAGCGGTGCCCGGGGCTGGGACGCGGCAGAGCCGGGCCGTGGGCCGACCTGGCCTGGCCGCGCTACCTCTAACCGGGGCTGTGTCCGCACCTCGGCACCCCGATAGCTGCGCCCAGGCTCTCTACACCGCGAGCGGAAGAGCCGCCCCCCACGTCCTGGAGAAAGCCGGTCTCCGTTTCCGTGACGCAGACGCCGGATGGTTTGGGGACAACGTTTCGGGGGAAACAGCTCTGAGTTTTTTCAACACTCCTCACTCCACACCATTTCCAGGCTCCTCACCACCCCGGTGGGCCCTTCTCGAGAGCAGCACTGCCCGGTGGATCCTTCCAGAAGGAAAGGCTGGGTGTCTGTGCCGCCTGATTTTCAAGCCGGTTGGCACAGCCGCCGGAGGACCTGAGTGAGCCCTTCACTTTATTAGCTCTGATGACTTAAAATGTGGATGCCCAGGACCGGCCGGCGGTGACCGTGCTGGAAACCACAGTGCCCCGTCGTGCACACGTGTCTCCTGGAACTGCACTCAGCGCCTTGGTGCTGCTCAGACGTTTGTCATGTGGGCGCTCCCAGGGGGCACGGCACCCCAACAACACGCCCTCTCCGAGAATGGGTGAAACCCTGCAGGACTATCACGCACGGTCTCATCCCGCCGCCTCACACCTGACTCCCCCAGACAGCTCCCTCGGGGGCCCGACAGGACCCGGACGAAGGGCGTGGCTGGCAGAGCGGCAGGTTTGCTCAGATCCCGCCGACATCGCCGACTCAGCGAGCCGTGAACGGGATCCTGACACATCGTGCTGCTCCCAGCCACGGACCCTTGAAGGACAGAGACGGACAAGCAGCCGCCCTCAGGACTGTCCCAGAAGAGACGGCATGTGACACGTCAGGGGAGGCGGCATCTGTCGCTGCCGGACAGGTGAGAATGGAATGCAGCCGCCGCAGGCCGAGGCCACAGGCAAGCGATGGGCAGTGATGGCGCCTCAGGCAGGCGAGGGGCTCGGGCAGAAGACAGTCGAGCTCCCACGCCGGGCGCGGCTGGCCCAGGTCCAGCCAGGGGCGCCGGTGAAGCCCTGTGCTGGGACAGGCTGCCCGCCCCGCCCGAAGGGGGCTCACAAGCCTTGGGGAGCAGGCGGATTCCAGCAGAGGCCGATGGTGGGACTGCCACCCAGCACACCTCGACGACTCACGGGTACAAGGACCGAGCTTACGGCGCGGACACCTGCTGATGCGTCCAGCTGTGCTGAGCGCCCTGTGCAGACGCAGTGTCAGCACAAGAAGGTCCCCGCTCCTAGGCACGAGTGTCCACCCAGCGACCCCTTGTGCGCATGTGTGTGCATGTGCAGGATCCCTGGTGTGGTGTGTTTGGGTCATGGAACCACTGAATTTGGGGGGCCACCCCGTTCACACTTAAGCGCTGAGCTCCCAACTCCCAGCCCGCCTGCTACGTGTGTACAGAGCACAGGGCCTGCTTAGAGAGTCACAGCGAGGTGGCGGGAGACGAGAAAGCTTTTCGGGCGATGAGCTGTCCTGCCCGGGCCAGTACGGGGTGTCCGGGGGGAATGGGAGGGGAACGCCTGTCGCACTGAGGAAGGCCACCCGAGGGGCCTGTGTCGCCTTGCGGTCCCGAGCTGCCTACCCGCCGCTCACGCCTCCGTGTCCGGTCCCGTCTGGCCTGCTACGCCCGCCGTGCTCCGCTGTGGGGGCGGGAGACACACGGGTCCTTTAAAAGCGCTTCTCAGAGGGCGCGGGCGGGTCGCGAGCCCTCCCCGGTGCGGTGGGCCTCGCCCCGTCAGTCGAGGGCCCGCCTAGAGCAGCAGGTGGAGGAAAGAGGCACTTGCCCCTTTTCTCCCGCCTCGGCGATCGAGAGGGGACACGTCTCCTGCCCTCGGTGGGGGCTCACTCCATCAGCCCCCCTCGTCCTCGGGCCTTTGGGGCTGGAACGAGTCGCAGCCCCTGCTCCTCTGGGACAGAGCTCACCAGAGTCGCCCCCCTCTGCCTGCTGTCCCTTCCCCGATGTGTCCAGGGAACCACACGTGGGGCCAGCACCGGATAAGGCCAGAGCCGCAAGCTGCCCGCGCGCCGCCCGCCAGGCCACGCGTCCTCCCTCCCCGGGTCCAGCTCAGCGTCTCTCACGCCCTGAGTGTTTCTCCGCGTGGTCGAAACACGCCATTCTCAGCCTCGCCGGAGGTCCGAGCCACAGTGACGCTGTCGCATGTACGTGCTCTGCCCCTCGGTCTGTCTCCTGTCATCCGGACCCCAGGAGACCACGGAATTCGTGCATCTACTTCCAAAGACCTGTACAGAGCTAAGCTCTCTTAAAGCTCTCATCGAGGACCTGGATTCTGCTTCGCATCTGAGCTGAGCGTAACACGAAAGCGAGACTCGAAAGCCAGGGCTTCGCTTCTGTGGCTTTCTGGTTTGCGACTACGGCCTACGTCACGAGCCTGTCGCTCCCTCCGCCTGGCCGTCACCTGGGCAAGTGGCACCAGGAAGGACAACTCAGGTTTTACTCCACTCCCTGCAAGCTCACGTAGTCAGAACTACGTCGACAAAAATAATAGAAAATTAAAAGGAGATACGGAATGCCTGTCGTCTAGTCGACGCATTAAAGATCGGTCACCGTGTAAGAGGTGTCGCAGGACCGCGTGACGAAGGCCACTTGAGAAGAGTAGCCGAGAGCTTCGGGTCCCGGGAGGTGACATTTGCTGCAGGGCATCTGGGGAGGCCACAGAGTGGAGGTGGCCATTCCCGGGATGGGCGGGGTGTTGGCGTTTGGGTGAAATGATGTGTGGAAGGACATCGGATGGAGGAACACTGCCCGCCCCGGGGGAACGGAGCCCATAACAACCAGACGCATGACCTTGAATTGCTGGTCCTTAATGATGCTGTTTCGATTCCTGGTGAGGCTTTTAAAAGGTAGAAAGAGATCATGAGTGTTTTGTAAAGATAAGGTTTTTTTTTTTTTTACTATTAAACACACCGGTATTTAATCAGAATGTTAAAACTTCCTTTTTTTATGACATTATGGTGACAGT
>NW_011889220.1:321628-327087 GCF_000151845.1 Pteropus vampyrus | reverse complement strand
CTGCCCCAGATTGCTCATAATCTAAGAGAATTTTAAAATTTTCTGACATTTTGAAACCGTTCTCCGTCTTCGGCTTCGAAGATGCAGGTTTAATGAAGGTAGAGAGTGGTACGGGGCTCGAGCTCACCGACCTTCGAAAGAGCTGCAGTACGAATTAAGAGAAAAATTGTACTTGAATTGTTCCATCTACATACTTTTTTTCCCCCCAGAGCATTTATGACGTTCTCGGCACAGTGCTAGAATTTCTAAAAGATCTGAGAGAAGCAGGTGACAGCATATTCTAGCTGTGGTACCCTCGATACCTTTTTGGGAAAGGCAAATTCAAACATAAGGTCACACTGTAGAGAGGAGGTGTACAGTAATCTCGGGGACTCGTTCGTAGGGAAATCACAGAAAGAGTTGAGATAAGGAAGGGGAAAGGGCCAGCGTCAGGATTTTGTAAAAGAATGGGAGAAGAATGAGGTCCTTGGTCTTTTTAAGGTGCGAGGCGGGTCCTTTCTCCTGTCACCTGCTCAGCGGTGAGATTTAAAGGAGACTCATCACATGGCCTTTCCTGTCAACTGGTTACTGTCCGCTCGACTCTTATCAAAGCAAGTCTTGGAGAGAAAATTAAATGCTCGGAAACCGAAGAGGCATTTTCGACATGAGGGGTATTTGTCGGTTGTCACCAAGGGCAGGACTCTACTGGCCTTTAGGGTAGAGGTCAGGGATGCTGGCATCTATGCACCCTGTCGACCCCCAGGATTACATATCAGTGGGGCTTCAGTACCTAAGGAAACTGGACATTTTTACAAGAGGATAAATAAAGGGTCAGGAACTGGATGAGCCAGTGACGGGGATGGGCGCCGGCTTCCTGGTTCTATACGCCCTGTGGAGCTAGTGTCTGGTTGCAGGGTCCGGTCACCAAGTGGAGGCCCAGTTACCACACAAACGGCAGAACATTCTAAGGGATTTTAAGTCACCTGGGTGACATGCAAACATCCCTGGAACCAAACATCATTTTCACAATAAACGTAGGGGACTTAAAATATTATCTTAAAAAATAAATGTCACGCCGCTACGCCGTACGCCTGGAACTAATATAATATCGCGTATCAGCTGTAATCGAAAAATAAGAAAAGGTGTTTAAAAAATGTCTCGTAGAGTTTCCTTATATGTTTAAAAATTATAGCACACGGTTAGGTCTACATGGTAAAAATTACATACTGAATCACCTCTTCGCGTAGATGTTCGTTGCTTCTCAGCCTTTTTCGGAGAGGGCCCCCTGGGGCCCTGTCACCAATGCTTCTGTATTTTCTTCCCCGAGAGGCCACAGCAGGCGCGATCCAAGGCCTGATTAAGCATCGAAGGCGGATCGTATGCCTCGGCACAGGTGGTGGGACCCCAGCGAGATGCCACGAAACCAGCCCCGCCTAAACAGAGGACCCCGCTTTGACGCCGCACTTGGAAATGAGCCCTAATTCCCGAGATTCGCACGCTGACCACCTGCCGCCGGCCTCTACCTCCACGGACCGGGTCCCTCTTTCCCTGTGAGATACAAATTCGATCCAGCCCCTCGTTACTGAGCCTGACGCGCGTGTTTACTCTAAGGTTCACCTGTGCGACCTGTTCTCTCTCCCCCCATTTCTCACACAGAATGGTTTCCGATCTTCTCTCTTTCAAGCTCAGCTTTGTCCTTTGTATATGAGAAGACACACTCCAGCCTCCAGCATGACTACAGGATGTCACCGGCGCCTGGGGCCTGGACGCGGACGTGTTGAAGTATATATTGCCTTACTATAAGTTTTATTTTATTTCACTTATATATTTATTTTTTTAGAAACGAGATATGCACATAAGCTCTGTTACCTGTGGAGTGAATTGAAGCTGGAAAGGAGGCATCCAGATCATGTGACACAGCCACGGACGGCAGGCTCAGGTAGGGCTGTGCATTCCGACACGTGCCTCTCGTGGTTTCTGCTTCTTTTCAAAAAAGAGAGGGACTTGCTCGAGGCCACCCTCTATACGGCAAGCAGAAACTCACAGCAGGCCCCTGGTCCCTGGTTCTAGACCCTTCTCTCCCTGCCTTGACCAGTCTTCAGCTTTAGGTCCACGGAGCCCGCCGTCTGAGGTCCTGCGCCACACGCGACCTGTCCCCAGGGACCTGCAGAAGGGAGATGGAGCGCTGGGAGGCCGATGGGGGTTGAGAGGCACGGGTCAGTGTCTCCGGTCCCCAGGCTGCTTCAGGATGGCCCCTGGACGGTCAGGGGCACACGCCCCTATTGTCACCCCGGTCCCCTGCACGTACACGCCGCCCCGGACCCCGGGCATTCCTGTCTTCCCACAGAAACCAATAGTACTCGGCGTGACTATTACTGTGTTTCTAACACTCGCCTTCGATCTTTTCAAATTATGAAACAGAAGATTATCTTTCCTGCACAGAACAACGCAACACGCGCTCATGGTTTAGCGCGCTGACACCTGGATGCATTTCTAAAACTACGACTGTAAATAGAACTTTGGGAAGCGGCCGAAGCCCCATGCCCACCCCGTCTCCGAGTCCCCATAAAGCTGCGGCCTGGCGCGGGCGTGCGTCTTGTCACTCTGCGTCTTCGCGTGTGACCTTCGGACGCGGGCGTCAGTCGGCGGCGCGTGCGCCATGTGACTCCAGCGCGACCTCGGCGGTAAGGTGCCATCCAGAGAGTGCTTGTCGTCATGCACAGGGGCGTTGCCCAGCCCTTCCCGTGGGGGACCAAAACGGGGTCATCCCCCTACCTACGCACATTCGATTGTCTCGTTCTGTCGTGACGAATACACATTTCTGTGCGTGAACGCTCGCCGCGCATCCCAGCACACGCCACGGAAAATGGCCGGACCAAGAATTACTGTGATGCTTCCAGACCGTTTTCAAGGTCGGCTGGACCGGACGAGTCAACCACCAACCCGGGCGCATCCGCCCTCCTCCGCGTCGGCGAATTTCAGAGGCTCTCGGTATGAGAGGTGCGGTCTGGGCCTCGCTGGTTTCCTTTGCGTGTTTCTGATCCCCCGTGAGAATCGAGACCCTTCGTTCGGTTCGCCGGCCATTCTCCTTTTCCAGCCTGGATGGCGCCGTTGGTAGCATTTTTCCCCTTTTCCTATTAAGTTGTTCGTCTATTATTTCGTGATTTCTAGATGTTTTGCGTGTTAAGGACACTAATTCTATGTTAGTCACATGTGCAGCTATCTGCTCGTCGGGTCTGTGGCTTCCGTCGTACAGAAAAACATTCATTGCTTTTCTTCACGACTTGTCCTTTTTATGCGTTGTTTAAGAGATCGTTCCATGTCCCGATTCTATAAAAATGTTCCATATTCCTTCTAAAGTTTAACATTTTTAGCCTTTAACTTCTGTGGGTTGGTTTTTAGTATAGGATGAAGAAGGAAACTAATTTCGTATTGTTTTCTATCTCGCTAAACAGTTTCTATTTATCAAATAACAATTTTTCCCACCAGTTTGTGATAACGCCCGTCTCTTACGCCAAGTACTCACCGGTCAGTTGGCCTGTTCAATAACTTAACCTTTCTCTTCCTAGCTTTCCTGAAATATAAAATGGGAACTATCCACTCTACTTTGTGGGCAGTTGGAAGGATCGATTTACATTGGAATGTAGTTTAAAATAGTGCCTGGCAGGTAGTAGGAACGGTGGCACCTGAGTTGCTGGCATTTCTGTTCTTTGCTCTGCTGAGTGTGGGACCGTGGGGTGTAGGCGTCACAATCACGCAGGCCTTGGAGTAAGCGCTGGCATTCACTCAGAGGGGAATGTTCCTTACGAAGCTCTTGGCCACTCTCGGTTCCTTGTGCCTCCCCGGCGTCTGCTCTGGCCTTATTTCACTCATTAAAATTAAAATATGCACAAAGTCACAATGCTCACTGTACAGATGATAAAAAATACATAATCCTCATTTTTCCGATCCGATTTCCCCAAAGGTCACCATTAAGAGCTGTTGGGTCCATTTATATGCATTTATCACAGTAGAGGCACACGCACACCTTTTTATTGAGTCATAGAATCATTTTTCTGGAACTTGCTACTCCGAGTAGGGTCAGCTTGTTACGTTCTGTGGGGGAAATGATCTATTGGAATTTCTATTGAGAAAGCTTGCCTTGACCAAGTAATTGGTATAGAACTGACATATTATTATAATAACGACATTTTAACAGGGTGAATAATAACAAGTCTTCCCACGAACACCGGTTTCTCCTCAGTGGGGTCTCTATCTCACACCAGGAGCTTAGATCTGACGGATGTTGGCAAGTTTGCAGCCAGGAATTAAGGTCTTGCGCTGATTCTGGCCTTTACGTACGAGAATTTACCCTGAAGGCCACTCACTCCTCCATCACTCTACGGAGCCACCGAGTCTTTGCAAAGACACACATGACATGGTCCCCATCCCAGTGATTCCCCGGGGCTGGTGGGCGTGGCCTGTACCTGAGCAAATGATTGACCACACAAACCTTACGTGCCATCACAGAAAACCCCAGAGGCTGTGGACAGTGGGAGGAAGCGGGGTGCTCTGAAAATACTTTCCAGGGGCACAGATTTAGGGGAGAGGGAGGCGGACCCAGAGGAGTTCAACAAAGAAAAGACATTCCAGGCAGAGGGGCAGGAGGCCATGGAAGGTACCAGAACGGGAGTGAGCCCGGGACACTGAAGAGCCAGGTGACGCTGTGAGCAAACGGGCTCTGGCTGGGAAGAACGCCAGAATTCAGCTGAGCCTTTTAGGCCACTGAGGGATGGGGCATGAAGCTGAGGGGCAGCCACACCCAGGTCCTACGTCTGTGGACAGGCCGGACGTGTGACAAGCCAGAGGCAGGAAGATCACCAGCGGGGGGCAGTGGGCACTCCCCACGCCCCTCACGGTCATCAGGTGTCACTGTCACGGGCAGGGTCCCCACGAGGACAGCGCTCACTCAGCACAGCCAGAGTCAGCGCAGCCCAGAGTGCTGATGACAGTCGCGTTTCTCACGCCCCACAGCCCGGCCCACGCTCAGGGGGGTGGTGCTGGGACTAGTCCCCACACAGTGAGGCACCGGTCACGGCCACGGTCACGGTCACGGCGACCTTACGTCCAGGGGGCTCGGCGCAGCGTAGCAACCCTTGGTGCACAGCGAATAAAAACACGGGACCCATATTAGAAAAACAAGGGCCCCATCCTGCTGTGTGCCTGGAGGCAAGGCGGACCCACGCACTGCAAGCACGTGGAACTTTCTCGAGCCTTAAAGGAACCAGACGCTGCCTCTGACTCCTGACTCCCCTGTAGGCGAGCAGCGATTTCCCGGCCCCCTCGCTCTGCTCAGCTGTGCTGTAAGCGGGGTCGGGAGGGCCTTTGTTTACCATGAAATAAACAAACACCACTGCGAAGCATCCGATTGTTTGAAGAAGATGCTCCTCCCCACATCACGAGAGTCTGAAACGATGCAGCACAGACGCAGCACGACCGAG
>NW_011889220.1:311900-320943 GCF_000151845.1 Pteropus vampyrus | reverse complement strand
AGGTCCTACGTCTGTGGACAGGCCGGACGTGTGACAAGCCAGAGGCAGGAAGATCACCAGCGGGGGGCAGTGGGCACTCCCCACGCCCCTCACGGTCATCAGGTGTCACTGTCACGGGCAGGGTCCCACGCCGCTCCCTCCCAGCCCGGGGTCCCCACGAGGACAGCACTCACTCAGCACAGCCAGAGTCAGCGCAGCCCAGAGTGCTGATGACAGTCTCGTTTCTCATGCCCCACAGCCCGGCCCACGCTCACGGGGGTGGTGCTGGGACTAGTCCCCACGCAGTGAAGCACCGGTCACGGTCACGGTCACGGTCACGGTCACGGCGACCTTACGTCCAGGGGGCTCGGTGCAGCGTAGCAACCCTTGGTGCACAGTGAATAAAAACACGGGACCCATATTAGAAAAACAAGGGCCCGATCCTGCTGTGTGCCTGGAGGCAAGGCGGACCCACGCAGGGCAAACGCATGGAACTTTCTCGAGCCTTAAAGGAACCAGACGCTGCCTCTGACTCCTGACTCCCCTGTAGGCGAGCAGCGATTTCCCGGACCCCTCGCTCTGCTCAGCTGTGCGGTAAGCGGGGTCGGGAGGGCCTTTGTTTACCATGAAATAAACAAACACCACTGAGAAGCATCCGATTGTTTGCAGAAGACGCTCCTCCCCACATCACCAGGGTCTGAAACGATGCAGCACAGACGCAGCACGACCGGCTGAGAGGAGCCTTCTCGTCTCCCCACGTCCCCTGACGGTACGTTTCTCCCTCTGAGCACGAGGAACGGCGGCTCGTGAGCTGCGTCTTCTCCTTCAGCCTCTTGGCTCCATCTCAGATCCCGGAAACAGGATCCGGTCAGTCAACTCTGCCCTCTGCTGTCCGCACTGGCAAAGCACACGACCCTACCCTCCCTTTCTGGGCATGCGAGTGGAAACCCGCCACCGAGGGGGTGATGGTGACATCCGGTTGCTTAAAACTGCTGATTTTTCGGTTTGCAAGAAATCGAGGTGATTTCTCAGGTTCATTTCACTGGCTGGAATATCTAGGGCGGCTGGAGGCAAAAGGAAAATCCCTCCCCTTCCCCCAATAATCTTTTTTTTTTTTTATTAACAAGGAAGAGGTACCCTTTTACACCCTCCTTTGAAGACACCCTAGAACACCCTTTCCTGTGAAGGCTTAGCCTAAAATAGGGACACAAATGGAACCCAGGGCCATTAATGTGATGAAATGTTTTCCGTGGACATGCGTGACATCTGGGATCAGCGACGGCGAGGCTGGCCAGGCGTGGATAACCGCAGAGCCGGGGGTGGGGCGGGCGCAGGAGCTCACCGTGTGATCCCCCTCCATCTACGTGTTTGGAGATTTCCACGAACGTGGCCTCCCTCCTCTTGATGTGACGAAGACCGAGCACCTGGATCCAGAGAATGAAGACGGGGCATTCGGATGCAGACGCGAGTGAGCGGGAGAAACCTGGGTTTTGACATCAGAACGTTCTAGGTTCTTGCCAGGCTTCAGCCTCTCGCTGACTGGGACGCTTTGGGCAGGTCACTTACTCTAGACTCGGTTTTCATATTTTCAAAACGAGAATAATAACACCTACCACACAGAGTTGTTTGGGGGACGAGGCGAGAGAAGGCTTTTGCATTCCAGGCATGCGGCAGGCAAACGGCAGACCTTCCCTTTCTCTGTTCTCCAGCAACCCCCGGATAAATTTCCATGGTTGCTAAACACCCCCAATAACTCGCTTGCGAGGGACCATCCCCGTAAGCCCAGATCGAGACACTTAGTTTGCCCTCTCAACTTGAAATTTGTCCCAGGATCACTGAAGCTATGTCAGTAAAAAATACCACGCATGGACGTTTATAATGGGCTACTCTTTTAGACTACATGGGACCCCTATTTAATATAAAAGAATCCCTACTTGATATCACAAGTCTATATATCTCAAATCTCCCTTATATCAGAGATGAGAGCTGAAAGGCATTATGAAAGAATAATTACCATTAATTCCACGATGTTATCTTTATATACTAGAGTTTATTCACCAGTTTTCAGAGACTAACTCATGGATAACCCGCTTGGTCAGACGTGGTTTGAGTGGACGCTACAAATACAGTGTCCCCATACCGTCTTTAGCCAAAATATTTAGAGGATGCTCCAGGAGCTACTTTTAATTTTCTGTTCAACGGAAGGGCCATTCTTGCTTAAAATGGATTATAATTACGAAATCCGACTGGGTTGTTTCCTTTAAGGGCTTTGCATGACCTCGATCATTAAATATGGCGCTCGGGGCAAATAGATCTCGAGAAGCAAACGTGGAATCGGAAGGAAAACGTGAATGCACGTGTATCAGATCCAAGACGTCCGTCCGCTCCTGAGCGCGTCCCGTAACTGATCCCGTAAGACGCCTGAAAGTTCTCTGGAAACGTTCTGTAGATTAATAGAAGTGTCATAAACTAAGAGACATGTCACCACCGTCCTCTGAGGGACCAGTGCGTTAGTGCGCCTCGTTTCGTAAAGGAGAAAAGGGAGCCGAGGCTGGAGAACACTCTCGTCCCCCGCGTGATCGATGGCTGGTCGAGGCAGGATTCGAACCCGGGGTTTTAACTGCGTCGGTGGCTTCCTGCCTCGGCCGGCACCCCGTGCAGAGTGAGGAGCTTCCCCACACGACGGGCGGCATGGCAGTGGTCGGCTGCTCCCTCGGCGTGGGGTTCTGGGGGACTTTTCTGTCTTTTTTGCTGCTTTCCCTAAATTCCTGTCACCAGCTTAGTTAAAGGGCTATGGACACCTACCTCGCATTTGAGAAAATCGCATTTTTTTTTAAGTCCTCTACATAACTGGCCATTTTGCAAAGCTGTATTTCTATGAAAAAGGAAAGTCAACATGGAATCGATTCATTCCTATGACCCTAACGTGGCCACATTTCTTGTTTAATCGCACAAAGTATTATTAAAAGAAAAAAAATAACCCGGGTGTCTGACAACCTTGATTCCAACTAAGTGTCAAAGAATAAGGCATAAAAAAAGTATCAAAAATAAGCAACGGGCCAAAATACTGTCGCGAATAACCCTTGAACGTCTCCCAAGTCAGCCAGTCCTCTTTACTGAGTTTGCTATTTTTATAGTTTATTTCAGTCGAGATATATTAAAAGTACTGATTATATATTTTTGTGTGTGTGTGGAATATGGAAATAATCCAGAATTTTATTTCAGGGAATCATCTCGTAGACCTGTCACTATTTTGAAATTTCACGCTTGACTCAAACAGTGACTCAAGACCCCTGGTGGCCTAATTCGTTAAACCTCCTCGGTTGAGAATCCAGTCTTGGCGTGTCCCTTGGACCAAGGAGCCCTCTGACCCGTGGTGGCTGCTGGTTACAGGACAACACAGCACCGATGGACAATGGTGCCGCCATCACAGAAGATTCCACCGGATGGCTCTGCTCGAGACGCTTCCTAAGTCACATGATTGGCATGTGTCTCCCCCATCAGAATGAGATGCTCGAGGCTTCCGTATCCCACACCTCAGCCCTGAGTAGATTTCGCGAGGAAGATACTATAAGGAAATGGCATTCGAGGAGGTGACAGGTGCACTGGCCAGTCCCCCTCCTGTCTATGGGATGGGCTCGTGATGCAGCTGGGACCACGTGACCGGTCCCCAGTGGCTGGGGCATGTGGCCAATGCCGGGTCCGTCAGATTTCACGCGTAGGCGTTAGGAACGAGTGTGCCTCTGTGTCCCTCCCAACTATACACCGTGACGGCCACACACCCCTAGACGGCAGCGACAACCTCTGCAAGCGTCTGAGATCCACAGGGACACACAGGGGACTTGGGGAGGTAGCGCTGGGGGACCATCCGGTTCCACGTGTGGCAGAAGCGGTGACTCTCTGGGTTTGAAGTCCCGAGAAACAACACGTGGCCTTCGCTGCAGCGGTGCTGGTGGCCTGTTGCAGAGCTTGTCACCGTTCGGCGGAGTCGCCTTGGGACGCGTCTGCCACCACGGCACCGTGGACCAGCTCGGAGCGATGGTCGTGGACGCGAGAGCGTGTGTTCAGGAGGCGCTGATGAGCCCGCCCTGGTCCTCGAAAGGTCCGTGAGGCGAAGTGCATCGGGCTGCCAGCCTGGGGACAGCCGGGGGGACACCCGTGAAGCTCCCGATCACCCGTCTCGTCTCCACGGTGCTTTTTAATGACGCCCGGGGGGGCACTTTGGGCTCATGATTTGCAGATGCTGCGAAATAGCCTTATTAGCGCTGTATTAAGATGCCCTTGGAAAAATAACGCCCCAAATCGCAAATCTTCTCCTGCCTCTTAAATTAGTGATAGAAACAGGACAGAAATCTGACTTCCCCAAATCGGACCTCGAGTGTGCAGTGTGCAGTTTGTAACGAGCCCGACAGGGCTCCCCGCCCGCCGTCCAGCCCGGGACGTGACCGCTGGCGGAGTCGCCGGCGCCGTGGACGCGTCCTCACGCGGGGCGCTGCGCCCTGGGCATTCTGGCCTCCGGGGTCTTCTTGCTTCTCTGGGGCACTTGGCTCCATCGGCCCGGGGCCGGCTGTGCCTCACGTCCCCCTCGCTGTCACAATGACTTGCTCCTCCAATGGCCCAAGAGCCAGCAGTGCCCTGGCAAGCCGGCGTCCACGCGGACCCTCTGGCCGTCACACCTCCGCTGGCAGAGTCTTGACTTTCCGGGTCACCAGGGGCCTCTCCGAGACGCACCTGGCCTGTCGCCGACTGTCACCCCACTTTTACGTGGACGCTCCATTTCCACAGTCCTCGTTCCTCTAACTCTGGACTCCGCGAGCTGCCTCCAGCCACTGATTCATTTTAATTTACCTGCGGGTAAAGCTTTGTCGGAGCGCACCTACCTCTGCTCGCTCACGCCAGGGCCACCGTCCCACCTGCTCCGCTGCTCCGAAGGGTTGAGTGGCTGCGGCAGAGACCGTGGTCCACGAAGCCAGGACTTGTCACAACCTGGCTCTTCCTGGGATACTTTGCCAGTCAGCCCCTGGCCCAGACCAATGGCCCGGAACCCGGTTCCATGTGCATCTCTACTGCGTTAAGCTACGACGTCCTATTTCAGAAAGCACCGAGGGGCCGGCATTTTATAAATGACGCAGAGAAGCACTGACCTGTCACCTGCTCGCACTGCTCCGCCCACCTCCAAACGCGCTCTGCGTCCAGCGCTGGGGACTCCGAGTGAACGGGACACGGCCTTGCCCTAAAGGGCTCTGACCAGGGGCAGCGCTGGACGCGTGAGACCGTCTGCAGGAGGGCTCTGCCGGTTCGAACCAGGCACGGTGCTCCCGGAGCCGAGAGGATGGAGCCACCGGTGGGCCTGTCCATGAAGGTGACGCTGAGTCCCAACCGAGGGCAGAAACAGGTCGTGTCAGAAAGCAAACTCATGGCAGCAAAACACCCCCCCTGAGGAGGGCGCTCCGTCAGCTGTGGACCGGACCGGAAGACAGCGAAGGTGACGCTGCTTTATGCCTGGCGACAGTTTGCATTTGTTCCTCTCCCAGCGAAACTCCTCCCTTTTACTGTTCCTCCCCAAACACAGACTTTTATCCACCGCCTGGGAAGGAACTGGAAACCCTGAGAGAGAGAGAGACTGCTGTTGCTTTTCGAAAGGACACAGCTTAAAAATAACCTCGTTTCTTTTCGATCGGACGCAGCAGGAAATGCAGTGTCTGGGAAGGAAGTAATGAATAATGGAGGGGAGCCCGGGCTGCGGGGCCGGGGGAGGCTGTGGCAGGACCTGCTGCTTCTTCACACTCCGCGCTGGGGTGTATTATTCATGGCCTCGTTTCCCACCCCGGGCTGTTTGTCGGTGGGCTAAGGAGTGAGTAGCATGCCAGCAGGGGCGGACGTCACAACTTCTGAGCCGGGACCAGACAGCAAGCCCAGGGCCGGATCCAGGGGACACCTGGAGGACAAGGCACGGCCACCGTCCTCCGGAAGCTCCGACTCCAGTGAGAAAGAAGGAAAAACAGGCAATGTCCTCTGAGGTGTGCCAAGTGCCGTCACAGCGGGGTGTCCCAGGAGCCCGCCGCAGTGATCTTATACTGGGGCTCCCTCCCCTTAAAGCTTCCACCAGAACAGCAGAGTCAAAACTGTCACCCGAGACGCAAAGGGACAGGGTAGAGTGTGCCTCGCCCAAAACGACCATAGTCACTGGCCTGCAGCACCCAGCACTCTGAGAGGGACATTACAGGTCGCTGGCATAGGGACGACGGGCCCACGTGGCCAGGACCGAGGACAGAGGCACGGGAGGTGCTGGCGGGCGCGGATGCGTCTCCCTGCAGCTCCCCGTCCCTGCGGTCCTCAGTCACCCTGGCCTCCACACCTCACCACCTCGGGGCCCCAGACGGGGGTGGCAGCGGGCGTCGCCCCGCCACGCCTCTGAACGTAGGTTTGGAGCGGGCAGGTTGGGACTGGCTTCCTAGAACCTCCACCCTCGTGAGCGCTCAGCGCACACCTCCCCCTTACCCGCCTCGGGGCTCCCGGGAGCCCAGGCCCACACTGGGCAGCCGCTCGTCCCACTGAGGACCCAGCGCAGGGCGTGGGCTGTCCGCACACCTCCCCAGCAGCACGCTCTGCACGCCTCACGCCGCGACAGCGCGGGGCGCACTGGGCCTCGTGCTAGTAGCCTGAGGACGATCCACGCTCGTGTCACTGTCTATTCTCCCCACTGCGCATGTTTGTAACCTCGCTGGGGCAAGAAGAAAGAAAGAAGAAATACGAATAAAGCTTTGCGTCCTTGGCCAGCAGTGGCCCTGCCAGAGGCTGGCTTGCCGGCTGTCGGAACGACGGGATGACGGAAGCAGGTGTGTGAGTCCTGGGCTTTTGCTGTCACATTACGAGCCGCGCCCTCACTCCCAGACGGACACAGCTGCGGCAGCTCAGACCAAGACCACTCGAAGTCTGTGCCGAATGCAGGGAGCCGTCCGCGGATGAGGGACTGGCTCCGGGTCTGGAACGTCTGGCTGCCATGCTCCGGAGCCCGGGGGCACGAACCACCCTGTGACAATCGCTTTCCTGTCCCATGCGCCCCGCGGGGACGGGCCCCTGCTTGCCCGTCTACTCCCCAGAGCACAAGGCATGTCGCGGTCTCATTTTTTTCTATCCTGATTATTTACATCAAAATCAGGTGCCTCTCTTCCTCCCCTCACTGCTGCCCACAAAGAGAGAGTAAGCACCAAAAAACCGCCAATAATGATCGACGACGGATCTGCTACGCACAGCAGATGAGTGTAAGTGACAACACTTATTCTTTAAAATTTCAACAGGGCAGGCAGAAACCCTTCAAATAGTTCAAGGTAGCCCCAAATCTACATGCTTTCAGAAAAAACGTCAATAAGTCAGTGCTGTCAGCTGAATCGCGGTCCGCCCCCAAAGAAGCACATGGCCCGAACCCCCTGCATTTCAGGCTGCGACCTTATTTAGAAACAGACCCATCGCAGGTGTAATCATGGAGGTGAGAGGTCAGGCGCTGGGGTAGGGGGAGCCCTAATTCCATGGACCGACGTCCTTAGAAGAAAGGAAAAGACACTTAGAGAGATGGCCAGGTGACAAGGGAGACAGAGATTGTAGGACGTGACCGGCCACGAGCCAAGGACGCCGGGGGTGACACCCCTCTACAGGTTTCAGAGGAGCGCGGCCCCGCCCGCACCTTGATTTTGGATGTGTGACCTCCAGAACCGGGAGACAGCCATCTCTGTTGGTCTAACCCACTGACTGTCACAGCAGCCCTGGGGACCAATACAGTCACAGAGAAGCTGCTTCTTCACCAGATATGACGACAGATCGCCAGAGGAGTCTGCAGGAGCCCAAAGGGGGGACTTCTTTTCCTTCTGGAGAAGCGGAGAGACACACCCTCTGTCCCCAAACACTGCCACTGCCCACGGCTGGCACAAGCAAGTGAGAAGTCCTGCCATAAATACATCTACTTAATGTGCTCGCGCCCCCTGCAAAGCTCCCTGTAAGCAAATAAGGTGACCTTTAAGAATCCGGCGTTTCGCAGGCCTTTCGGCCACGAATCTTCCCTGCACAGGGCCGGATTTAAGCAGGATGCCTGCGAGAGGGACCTGCACAGCTTCCCCCATGCTCCGTGTCACGAGGACCCGATCTGATGTCAGAGGAACCACAAAGCCGACAGTGAAATCTACAGACACACGACCGATGGTTAAAGAACGAGATTAAATTAGCTTCCTCGTAATTGTATCTTCTAAATGAAATTTTATATTCTACCAGTCAACAGACTTTATCTGAACTCTACGGGCGTTAGGACAGGCCAGTCCTGGAGCCACAGGGACTCAGAAAAATGCCAGGAGCGTCAGACACGCTCCGACTTCTACGTGCTGGATGGGGACCTCATCCTCAGGAGCAGGGCCGTCAGAGCTAGTGGGGACCTTCCCAAAACTGGGCACAGAATTCCCCTTCTTGCTCCGGCCGGTGGCTCCGGGATTCACGCCTTGCCTCCGGGCTGAGCTGGGTCACACAGGCACGACTCTGTTCTCTGGGTTCCCTGGTGCCTGACTCTGTGCGGGGGGGTGGGGCCTTCGCCCCAAATATTAGCTCCTGGAATGACCGAGCTTTTGGTAACTCTGACACAGGCAGCCGGTCGGCACCCAGGGGTGTCTAGGGCATACATATTGCCCATGACCTGGCAGCCGCCCTTTCCCGTCGGCCGGCCCAGGGGTGGTGATGGTGCCAGTAAGCCACGCCGTGGGAGGGCTGGGTCAACCCTGTCATCTTCAGTTCCTGACACCGTGTCCAGCAGCCCAGCTCTCATAACCAGACCGCTGAATCGGCCTCCAGCGCGGGATCATGGTGAAGTCATGAGCACGTGGGCCTGCGGCTGACAGTCAGGGTGCAGGTGATCACCCAGGGTTTGCCACACTCCCTTCCTCTCCACGCTCCCCGCCCCAAGCCGCTCGGCCCTAAGAGCACGTCAGCCTTTCCTTCCTCCTTTCAAGAACAGCCAGACCGCGGAGGGAGGGCTTTAGGACGGCACTGCATCCACAGATGACGCACCAGGCACCGTTCTGTG
>NW_011889220.1:310292-311260 GCF_000151845.1 Pteropus vampyrus | reverse complement strand
CCTGGTGCCTGACTCTGTGCGGGGGGGTGGGGCCTTCGCCCCAAATATTAGCTCCTGGAATGACCGAGCTTTTGGTAACTCTGACACAGGCAGCCAGTCGGCACCCAGGGGTGTCTAGGGCATATATATTGCCCATGACCTGGCAGCCGCCCTTTCCCGTCGGCCGGCCCGGGGGGTGGTGATGGTGCCAGTAAGCCACGCCGTGGGAGGGCTGGGTCAACCCTGTCATCTTTGGTTCCTGACACCGTGTCCAGCAGCCCAGCTCTCATAACCAGACCGCTGAATCGACCTCCAGCGCGGGATCGTGGTGAAGTCATGAGCACGTGGGCCTGCGGCTGACAGTCGGGGTGCAGGTGATCACCCAGGGTTTGCCACACTCCCTTCCTCTCCACGCTCCCCGCCCCAAGCCGCTCGGCCCTAAGAGCACGTCAGCCTTTCCTTCCTCCTTTCAAGAACAGCCAGACCGCGGAGGGAGGGCTTTAGGACGGCACTGCATCCACAGATGACCCACCAGGCACCGTTCTGTGCTTCACCTGTGCGACCATAGGCCGAGGAGGAAGACACCGGGATTGTTCGCCCCTAATTTTGTAGATGAGGAAACCAAACTTCACAAGGCCACACGGGGAGACGATGGCCGGTGGACGGCACTCAAACCCAGGAGACGAGTCCAGGGCCGCCCACCTGCTGGTCGTGCGCCCCACCTGCAACATGGGACGTGTGGAAGGGTTGAAGCCTCTGCCATCCAGCAACAGCCCGGCCCCACCGGCGGGGTGGCCGGCAAGCAGCGTGTGTGGCCAAATCCCACACACGAGGCTTTTACAAACTCGAACGGGAACGGCCCATTACGAACCCCTGTGGGCGTCTGCGGGTTCGCTGGGTCACTGGGCTGCTCCCCAGGAGCAGCTCATTAACACCAAAATCCCCGTTCCCTGTGGGATTGTGTCTACAAGTGAAATATTTAGAAAGGG
>NW_011889220.1:308913-310242 GCF_000151845.1 Pteropus vampyrus | reverse complement strand
CCTGACACCGTGTCCAGCAGCCCAGCTCTCATAACCAGACCGCTGAATCGGCCTCCAGCGCGGGATCATGGTGAAGTCATGAGCACGTGGGCCTGCGGCTGACAGTCAGGGTGCAGGTGATCACCCAGGGTTTGCCACACTCCCTTCCTCTCCACGCTCCCCGCCCCAAGCCGCTCGGCCCTAAGAGCACGTCAGCCTTTCCTTCCTCCTTTCAAGAACAGCCAGACCGCGGAGGGAGGGCTTTAGGACGGCACTGCATCCACAGATGACGCACCAGGCACCGTTCTGTGTTTCACCTGTGCGACCATAGGCCGAGGAGGAAGACACTGGGATTGTTCGCCCCTAATTTTGTAGATGAGGAAACCAAACTTCAGAAGGCCACACAGGGAGACGATGGCCGGTGGACGGCACTCAAACCCAGGAGACGAGTCCAGGGCCGCCCACCTGCTGGTCGTGTGCCCCACCTGCAACATGGGACGTGTGGAAGGGTTGAAGCCTGCCATCCGGCGACAGCCCGGCCCCACCGGCGGGGTGTCCGGCAAGCAGCGTGTGTGGCCAAATCCCACACACGAGGCTTTTACAAACTCGAACGGGAACGGCCCATTACAAACCCCTGTGGGCGTCTGCGGGTTCCCTGGGTCACTGGGCTGCTCCCCAGGAGCAGCTCATTAACACCAAAATCCCCGTTCCCTGTGGGATTGTGTCTACAAGTGAAATATTTAGAAAGGGCAGGTGGTTCCGGGAGGCGCCGAGGGCTATCGGCTCCATCTCCCCTTCATCTCCCCCGGGTGGCTGCCATAGGACATGCCCCGACTCTGAGAAGCAGAGTTTGCAAAGCACGACTACAAACCAAAGCCTGGGGTGAGGTGTGCTGGAGCCAGGTAGAGTGGGTGTCACAGGTGGACACAGCATGGCGTGGACGCTCTCTCACGGACACCGGGGACCTTCCTGGCCGAATTCCATCTGCTCCAAGCTCACCCGGACCCCGCTTCCGCTGGCCGGGCCGTGCCCTATGTTGTCTGAGGTGTCCCCATCCAGACTGCTGCCTGAAGGCCCGGTGGCCTCGGTCCTCTGCCTCGGGCCATCTGCGTGACCCAAACAACCAGCATGCAACTGTAGTGACAGTGAGAAAGGGATCTTCCCAGGGCCCCCGAAATCATGTGCCCGGACCCCTCAGAGACGGAAGCAGAGGGGCAGCGGAGGCCCCCTGAGTGGGCCCTGCCTGGGCGGCTTTGTGGGTGTCCGGGGCGCGCTGGGCCTCTCGGGTGCAGGCGGTATGCGTGCCATACCCCTCTCCCCCTGAACTTGACCGGGGCTGAGCTCAGAAAC
>NW_011889220.1:306396-308683 GCF_000151845.1 Pteropus vampyrus | reverse complement strand
TCTGCAGACACCCCGGGAGGGGACTGTCACACCCCAGGTCACGGTGTGGATTGGCTGAGCGAGGGTAGGTCAGGATCAAACCTAGAGATTTCAGTCCCGGGTCCTAGCTCCATCCTAAGTGCAGCGAGTTCTGATCCTATTATCACAGCGACATAGGCTGCGTGTTGCTGAAGAGCCTCGGGCAGTTTCGGAGAGATTACAGAATCCAGGGACATTTTTTTCTGGCAGGAACTATGCATTTTGGTCTGAGATTTTTAGTTTTCCTTTAGTGATAGACAGTTCAAAAATACTCTGATTTGACTTTCCATCTGCCAGATAAAGAGATAATCACAGCATCTCGGAACAAGATCCTCTCAGTTCAATGGGAAGTTGGGTGATACAAATTTCTCATCAAAACCAACTGATCATCTCGCTGCATTTACAAGACTCTCTTCTTCTCAAAGATTTGCATTTGCCCGAATGGGACTTGCGTTTCTATTACTTTCTTTGATAACTACCAAAAAAAAAAAAAAGTCAGCAAAAAGAGTCATACATAAAAATACGTATATATAACTCACACTTATTTTAAATTCAGACGAAGCAGTTCCCATTCGGAGAAAGTCCGACAAGAGCAAACTTTCCCACCTGTCTTCTCGCCATTGTCTCTCTTGGGTCGTCAGAGGGAGCCTGCTCACCACCATGCAGTACGGGAAATCCTAAAAAGAACGGCATAAACTTGCAGACATGTGTAAGCAGCCGCAGAGGCGGCTCGGAGTTTCGACATCAAAAAAGTCTGGAGAACAGAGTTAAAGGAACTGTGATTATTCGGACAGAAGCAAACAGAGCTTTTCCAGGAAGGGGAGCGTTCGTTCCTTCAACGAATATTCACTGAGCACCTTGGGCGTGTCGGGTGCCACTGTCCCGGGCCAGCCCGAATACGTCACAGGGCAAATCAACCGAAGACCCTTCTTCTAGCTCGGCTGGTATTCCGATGGGGAGACAGAAACAAAACAGGCATAGTAAGAAAATTATACACTGGGAGGCGATGTGTACCAGGGTGATGGAGCAGGGTGGAGACTTGACTGAGAAAGGTCACTGGAGCAGAGACCCAGAGCCATCAGAGCCAGCCAAGGGGACGTCCAGGGAAGACCGTCCGGGCAGACACAACAGCCAATGGGAAGGCTGCATGGTGAGAGTGGGCGGGGCTTCCCATTTGCCCCAGTTCAGGTGAAGACACGAACCCTCCCTGTCATCTCTGAGACCCTGAAGAACAACCATCTGCAGCGATGTCGGAACACAAAGAAACGGGGTCGGAACACAAGGAACCGGGTTTGATCAGCAGCGCGAGGGGCAGGGCTGGGGCCAGAGCTCGCGCATCGTGGACGATGGTGGAGAAACTTTTGTTCGGGCATCTGTTAGAGTAGAGACTGCCTCTCGGGCGCCTGGAGGAGGGCTGGGTAGATGGTGGGGGCTGACAGTGACCCCTCCAGGCCCTCCCCCTGCCTCAGAGACACCGCGACTAACCCCAGGAGCGATGCGAGGCTGAAGGGCGACCCGGGATGTCCCCACGGCCGTGGTGGGGGTTAGAGACCGGCGGGAGCAGAGGCAGGGACAGAGAGATGGCGGAGAAGCGTGAGGACATTAGGATTCTGCTCAGGGCTTCTCCTTGCACGGCTGGAAACGAAAGCCTTGCTGACCGGTAGGAGGGCACCGGAGCCACAGGACAGCGGGAGGAAGCACATCGATGACCGTGTTCAGTAAGGCCGGTGCCTGGCGAGGAAGCCAGCCGCCCTGCTCCTCAGCCAGCTCCGTTTCTATAGCAACAAGGCCCCTGTCTTCCCTGGCCTTCCCTGCTCCCTCTAATAGATCGCCTGTCATCCGGGGGCTGACTCTCCCGTCCGTTCGTGGAAGGAAAAATCTGGGAAGAAGGAAGAAACGCCCCTGAGGCTTTCCCGCACGTGAGCCAGAGACGGAATGGTCACAGGCGGGAGGGACGCTGACCGAGAGGGAAAGGGCGCTGTGCCCGAGCCAGACGCTTCTGCTGACATTTCCCCCGGTTCAGGTGAAGACGCGTACCCTCCCTGGCATCAACCGTGCCCTGAACCCACGTAAAATGGGCGGGCACAGCACGCGCCAAGGACGCGGACTCAGGGACCGGGACGTCTCTGCTCACCGGGAACCCCCAAAGCCTCCGTGTGCGATCCTGCGCTCTGCCAGTTTGAGGGGACTCCGTGTGCCGCCCCGGAGCCTCGTCCCCGTGGCCGACCCCAGCGCTGCTCTGCAGGCCGCCCCATCGGCTTGTCACCCC
>NW_011889220.1:300572-304736 GCF_000151845.1 Pteropus vampyrus | reverse complement strand
GTGTGTGTGTGTGTGTGTGTGTGTGTGTGTTTCGTTTCCGCTGGGTACATTGCTAGGATGACGTTTACGCGCTCGAGCTGTTCACCTACATATGCAGGGGTGGCCGAAAGTAAGTTCGTCTTTTATGAAAGGCGCAGGCTGTTCGAGGACCCGAGAACCTTTCCATCCACAGCTACAGGAGGCTCCCTCTTACCTGCATCCCCCACACGGTTCCTACCCCTGCCTGGATCGTCCCTGCATCGAGCCCCCAAAGCCTCTGCACGCCCCACCGCCAGCGAAGACACCTGACTCTGAGAAGCAGAGCACCCGCTGCCTGCTTCTGGACCCCACAGGTCTGATTGGCTTCTACTCGCCTGTAAGATTATTTACATATCTATTTCTCAATCATGGGGAAAAACCGAACATGTCCCCTACTTCCAATGGATCTGGACGCTGCTGGAAATATGGAAAGACACAGATGGAGGAATCAAGCCAAACTGTCGGGGAAATCAAGTCAGTCAAAATCTTACACTGCTGTGGGTAAACAGTTTTGATTTTTCTCTTTGGCAATTATTATGTCCACTTAGGACCAAAACGGTTTAGGCTGCTGGATTCCATAACGTTCATCGCTTTCAGACTCGGTCACCTAATGAAGTTAATCCTTCCACTCGATCACGGTCCCACGGGGCACGCTGAGAAGAGCACAGGAGACGAAGGAAGGCTGAGTTCCCCTGAGGCCCCCCAAAACGTGAGCGATTCGCCAAATGCTCGTCATGTGATTGCTTACTGCCTGCTCGCTTGCAAAATTAGATGGTATCAAATTTTGAAATGTTCCTCTTTCAGATGATTTCACAATGCTCCATTATTCTAACGATAAGTGCTCCGAAAGTCAGGAACGAGAAAAGCTGATGGGTTTTTTTTTTTTTTTCCCCACTTTGTTTTGTTTTTTTTTGCTGGTCGTCGTCGTTTGCTTGTTGCTTTGCACGTACATGAAATCAAACCAACGTGGCTTAAAATGGAAGCAAATCATAAAATGGCGCGTGGGCTCTCGGGGCCCTTACCACGAAATTAGGCAGGATTTCATTTTACTGAAATAAAAGATTATTTTTAAAGGCGATGCTCTGAGCAAGGGATCGACGCTGTGCACTGCGGAGAAGCACTCTGCAAGATAAACGCGTCGTTATCGCGGGCGTGATTAAAACAAGCGGGGTTATATGCGATCGGCGTGTACATCTTACTCAGCAACTCCTGCCAGTTGCCTGCAAAAATTAAACTCATTAATCATTCTGACTCAAAAAGAGAAAAAGCTTCGGGTACAAAATTAAAAAAAAAAAACACTCCAGTTTATGAAGAAAGAAAAATGTTCAAAGCCAGCATCTAGAGAAAGTCCTGTCTGCGGGGCCAGGGGAGCATGCTAATCTCACGCGGGAAAATGAGTCGATTCCATTGTCAAAAACGTAAATTAAAGTCGTGTTATTCGAAGGCGCCAGACCTCCCTCCAGCTACAGATAATGTACACACGCAAATGATCTAAGAGTATGCTCTGGCAGCAGTAAGAAGGTGTGCCACGTAAAGCAGCCTTCTGTGCCCACCTGCCATGCACACGCCTTGTTGCCCCTACAGGGCTCGAATCCACTGAGAAGGCATAATTTTCATTTTCTACAAACAAATTTAGCTTTAAGCAAACACAAACCTTTTTTTGGCTGGCTCTCGAGAGCAAAGGCTTGTTGACACATTGAAACGGGTTCGCTGTAATTCACAGTTGACAATTGACTCACCCAAATGAAAAAGAAATTAGGCCTACTCTTATTAATTTTCAAGCCAGCAGATTAGCTCTTCGTCACGGCTTCCTCCCAGCCAGGCTAATTCTGAAGGAGCAGTGAGATTATACGTAGCGTCGCTTTAAAAGACTATCAGGAGCAACGCAGAGGTGAGGGCGCTTGTGATGCCATATTCGGCCTCACCCATCCTTCGGTTAGCACGGTTTCTGTCGCTAACCTCATTTCCTTGTGACATGGACAGCTTTAGAACGGTCACTACCTTCTCTGCGCTGAGACGGGAAGCAAGATTTTACGTAATTCTATTACGATTTCAGAAAAGTCTCTAAAGATACAGAATTATACTTGTAAAAGTCAGGTGATGATTCGCTTTCTGAAAATATTCGCAGAGAGACTGTTTTCGGCGGTAAACACCTCCCATGTGTTTTGAATCCGTTCTGAAGTACAAAAACTAAACCTTTTAGGAGGAAGATCGTTGTATCTGGCAGGCTGCTATGATTTAGAGTGATAGAGCGTTTTAAGCCCATAAGGGGACCTCACGGCTTATCTAGTGAAATACCTCATGTTACAAGAAAGAAATCGAGATATCAAGGGACTGTAATTTGTACGTGCTTACATGTGATGTATGCCATGCTAGGAAGTCGAAGGAATGGACATACTCGTAGTAGAAATAAGGAGATGAGGCAGGAAGTTATTTAGAGTAAGCAGATGAAAAGAGAGAGGAATGACAAAGTTAGGGACCTATTCCAGGTGGATATTTTGTCACCACCACAAAAATGATCTCGTGTCCAGCTGCTAGACACGTGGACAAAAGCTTGGCAAGTTATCTTCAAAAGAAGTGCTAGGAGTTACGTATACATATCCGCCTAAGGAAGATGCTTCTGCCTTCTAATACCGAAGCTGCAGAATACACTCGGTTCCCTTTACTTTCATCCTAATTTATCTGATATCTAATCGCTCTTAAAGAGAAAGCAGGAAAGGGACGAAGAGAACAGTGGAGAAGAAGAACCCAGAGGCCAAGGGTAGAGGAAGAGACTGGGGGTGAATTCACGCAGCATCGCGAAAGGCACGAGATACCAAAGTCCGCGGTGCAGCGGTGGGTGTTCATCGAGAGCGAAGAGCGTGATGACAAAAATCGAAAGAGAAATCTGACAGGCCGTCGCATCAGGCGGTGAAGGGAATGTTTGTGGCGTTTCGCGCGCAGCTTCTGTAAGGAAGGCGGCAAGAACGTGAGTCTGCCGCCGAGCTAAATGAGGGAACGAGGGCCGCTGACGACAAGTACGTGGAATCGGTTGTAGATGACTTGATTACGACGCTGGGCACTAAAAGAACAGAAAACAGGACAGTCGCCAGGGCTGGTGGTAGGGGCCGATGGAGACGATCTCTCTTTCTCTTTGCAGGAAAAGAAGAAAGACCTGGCTGAGAAGGAAGGATGAAGGGGCGTAACAGCAGCAACACGTATGCATCGAGCGCTTCCCAGCGCCCAGCGGCACCTGCTTTGTAGGTACGAACATTACGAGCTGAGGTTGCACCCCTGCACGCCTCCTCGGTTAAAGCGCCAAACGCCCCTATCTTTCCCCAAATTAGTCATGAGAGGAATGGGATCAAGCAGACCGTTGGATGCGAAGCTGCTACTCAAAACGTAAAATTGATAAGACCTAAGGAGAAACTGGACCACCCGCTTAAGTCGTATACAAGAATAGACTCAAAACGGATTAAAGACTTAAGTGTAAAACCTGAAACCATAAAACTTCTAGAAGAAAACATAGGCAGTAAACTCTCTCATATTACTAACAGGAATTTCTTTTCAGATATGTCTCCTCGGGCAAGGGAAACAAAAAATAAACAAATGGGACTACATCCAACTAAAAAGTTTTGTACAGCAAAGGAAACTACCAACAAAATAAAAAGACAACCGACTGGGAGAAGATATTTGTTAATGATACGTCTAATAAGGGGTTAATATCCAAAATATATAAAGAACTTATACAACTCAACAAAAATAAACCAAGCAATTCAATTTAAAAATGGGCAGAAGACCTGAACAGATACTTCTCCAAAGAGGAAATACAGGTGGCTAATAGACATATGAAAAGATGCTCAAGGTCACTAACCATCACAGAAATGCAAACTAAAACCACAATGAGATATATCATCTCACACCTGTCAGAATGGCTGTCATCAATAAATTGAGAAACGAGTGTTGGTGAGGATGCGGGGAAAAGGGAACCCTCAAACATTGTTGGTGGGATTGCAAATTGGTACAGCCGCTACAGAAAACAGTATAGAGGTTTATCAACAAGTTAAAAATTGATATACCTTTTGGCCCAGCAATCACACTTCTGGGTATTTATTCTTAAAGATCTATGCACTCCAATAGTCACGGCGGCACAATTTACAATAGCCA
>NW_011889220.1:294974-299372 GCF_000151845.1 Pteropus vampyrus | reverse complement strand
GATATACCTTTTGGCCCAGCAATCACACTTCTGGGTATTTATTCTTAAAGATCTATGCACTCCAATAGTCACGGCGGCACAATTTACAATAGCCAAGATATGCCCATCAACAGACAATTGGATAAAGAAATTATGGTTCATATGTACAATAGAATATAACTCAGCCATTAAAAAAAAAATGAAATCCTACCCTTTGCAACATCATGGATGGACCTAGAGGTTATTATGCTGAGTGAAATAAGTCAAGATAGAAAGATAAATACCATATGATTTCACTCATATGAGGAATCTAAGGAACAAAAAAGAACAAACTAATCAAAAACAGACTCACAAACATAGTGGACAATTTGGTAATGGACACAGGGGAGGGGCGTTGGGGGCTGAGAGAATGGGGTGAAGGGTTAAAGAAGTACAAATTAGTAGTTGATAGTTGGGCATGGAAATGGGGAGCACGGCAGAGGGAACGCGGTCAGCATTAATATGATGGCAGGTGGAGGGCCAGGGGAGGGAGGGAGCAACTGGGGGCATCGTTTTATGAACTATATAGATGTCTAACCAATATACTGTATACTTCAAACTAATTTAAATAAATTTAAAAAAAAACTAAGGAGAAATGCATAGGATGCTGACATCTTACCAGTGAAAATTCAAGGGGAGATTGGCTGGCTGCTGATAGGACCTCGCGAGCAGAGACTCGCTGCTCAAGCCCTGTTCTGGCTAATTTGCTGTTGCGAAAGCTTGTTGTCATTGCATTTGTATTATTAGAAAATCACGTGTCACCAGAAATGAAGAATACAGGAACTTGCAGATGTGACCTCAACCAGATTACTGCCGTGACAGTAACTGAGGCCTTCGAAGTCCTTTAAGAAATTGGAAAGATACACCTGAATATTATACACTAATATAGTATTGTAGGCCAACTATATCTTAATAAATTTTTTTTTTTTTAGTAAAACGAAAAGAGACACTCAAACAGGGGTGTGGTAAAGTTCAGTATTTGAAAACCGTTCACAGTTAATCCCTATTGGAAGCGACTCGATTCTATTAAAAGTCATTCCCAGCAACTTTTCCTTTAAGAGTCAACTTATTTTTAAAACATGAAATGAATTTTCAATCAAAATAGCTATTGATTCCTCAGAGGGGCTGCCCAAAGAAATTGACTTCATATTTAAATAAATCTAAGATTGATGAGGAAACGCTTACAAAAAAAGACTTTATTTCTATATCACAATTAAACCTCATATCTTAGAACTGACCCTACCAGCCATGCCTTTCTGTGGTGCACGTGGGGAGGGGGGTCCCCATACACGTGTAGTTTGAGCAGGTATGCAATGCATTGCTAGTTAATTACCTGCCGTGCAAACCTCAGCGTTTGATTCACCTCTGCTTGACCTTGTGACGACCTTACATTTAAATTTTGGGAGGAATTACCCATTCTCAATCACATGCAGGCATGTATGTGTACACACATACAGAAGCCGAGAACTCCATTTTAATTTCCCCTTTCTGGACAGAAGGACGAGAAGCACAGAGCCTGCTGCATTTTAAAGGTGCGCTGCTTATCATCATCTCAGTGATGAGGGCGGGAAAGCTGTTTCTGTACCGTGGAACAGCTGTCACTGAATGACAAGCCACAGAACAGCAGTGAAGCCACCAGCCTCAGTACTGGGGCTGGGCGGATAGGACCACCAGCGATTTCCCGTGCGTCCTCGCAGAGACCACTTCAGCACCTCGGACAGCTCCCGGCTAAGCAAGGGGCGACCCCGCCCCGGAACTGCTTGTCAAAGTTTCAAATGATCGCGCGCCCATATACGTGGAACAACAGGTAACCTGTTCCTCGTCAGGCTTCCAGCTTCAGGTTCAGGTTTGGGCAGCAGAATGATTACTCGAGATGCTTGAAGGCTGACAAGGGCTGGTTCAGAAAAGCTGTTTTTATAGCTGCTGTCTGTAAGTGGCACCCCTGTCTTAAGGTCATTGCTGCTGCAGTTCCCAGATGAAGTGTGGTTTGTTTACCATACACATCTACCCTTCCAGTACATTTTCCAATTCTGAATACCTCTGCTAAGAAACGCACAGAAAGGCTTTGCGACACTGATGCTACCTTTTAGCCTGTGCCATCGGCTTAATCATACATGTTAAAGATGTTTATATATTTCATAAGGACACAACATGCACATGTGCTATATGTATAGTGACGCACGATGCACACACACTTCTATATTTTCCAAGAAAAAACACCCATGTCAGGACTTAATGAATTTTCGTTAGTTTAGATACACTGTTCAGAGCCATAACAGCGGAAAAACCATCTGCAAATGTCGAATTCCCGTTCGTTCCTCTGTTCAACTCTTTTGCTCGTCCGAGAAACAGTTCTAGACAAACTGGGAAAAGGAAATGTATGCTCCAGGCAGAGATGAAAAAGAAAAGAAACGAGAGAGAGAGAGAGAGAGAGAGAGAGAGAGAGAGAGAGAGAGAGAGAGAGAGAGAGAGAGAGAGAGAGAGAGAGAGAGAGAGAGAGAGAGAGAGAGAGAGAGAGAGAGAGAGAGAGAGAGAGATGGGTGGAGATCGCCTGAAGCAAGACGCAGACCCACAGCCTCTCCTTTCTGCTAGCGACACCTAGAGCCCGTCGGAAGAAACGGCACAGGCCCCTCCAAGGCCGACGCGGTCCGGCAGTTCTAAGTCAGGTTTAAGGCGAAAAGCACATCGCTTCCGCCTGCATTGCAGCTCAGTTGTCTTTCCGAAGATTCTCAGTAGTTTCACGCTTTGGAATTTCTCACGACCCCAACGAAACCCCTCCTCTGAGACTTTCAGACCAGGCTCTCCCCTAGGACCTGACCCACTGAGGTGAGGGACAGCTCTCCGGTGCTCTTCATGTAACCAGGGCATCCCCAAGGGACCCAAGAGAAAACAGGAGACTCCCACGCAGTGCGATACAGGAGTGGTATGTATGCGTGTGTGCGTGCATGTGTGTGTGCTTGCATGTGTGTGTGCGCGTACACACGCAAACCACGTCTCCCACAAACTTAGGTCATCTCCATCAGTCTCCACATCCTCCATTCATAAAACAAACTAAAGACAACCAGTAGCAACCGCCAAACCTTGGTGACTTTTTCAGAATGGTTCCAATGAAAGCACCCGCCCTCAACACACACACACACCCCGAAAGACACACCAAGTGGCGAAGCAGTGTGACCCAAGGCAGGGCGCGTTGGCCACACCGTCCTGCTCAGTGCAGGGACCTGCATGGCCTGGGTGTGTCAGGGGAGGCTGCGCAGGCCGTGGGAGGACCATACCCAGGCGGGGACTCCTCCAAGCCACACAGGGTGGTTCTATAAACCAGCACACACTGCACATCTCTAGGGCGGCACCAGCCAAGGCAGCTCGCCTGCCTGTCTGAGAGCTTGTCTGGGATTTTTTCTCGTCTCCTTGGGAAGAGTTCTCAAAAACAGGCTGTTTCCTCCCTTGGCGGTCCTCCCGGACCCTGGGAATAGCTGAAGGGACCGGGTCAGCAGAAGGGGTGGAACACATCCATCAGCGAGGCCCCCTGCTGTCCTGCCTGAGTTATCGGGGTTACTAAGGCGATATGCAAATCCAACCTCTGAAGCCCAGGCTCCCAGCCCTGCGGAAAGTAGGAAAGGAGCTCGCGGGGAAGTTTTCTGCTAACGCGGTGGCACGCGGAGTTGCCAACCCACAGCTAGGTGCAGAGAAAGGCAGGGCCCGGCGCTGGGACAGGGGGTCGGGCCTCGAATGCTGGTGTTTCTTTCTTTCTTTCTTTCTTTCTTTGTTGTTGTTGTTGTTTTCATTAAGGAAAATCACCACCACCACCAGTGTGCGTGTGTTGGGGGGGGCGGGGGGCTCCCCGGGAGAAGTGAGAATCGGAGCACAGCGTGGCGGAAGGGAGGGGGCGCAGTGGATAGAATCCCGTGGCAGGTGGGAGGGGGTGGAAAAGGGCCCGGGACATTATCTCCCCCGAGTGGTAAAGCAGGAAAAGAAAGACAAGCCAGCCGGTAAGCAGGGCCAGGCCGAATTCTCGGCTTGGGGTCTACGGCCCCCCGCGGTTGACAGTGGACCCCCCAGCTACGCCCACATTCCGGCGGCTCGGCGCCTCAATCGGCTGCTGCGCTCTCAAGCCACCAACTCCTGGCCGCCGCTGCTGGCAGACCCGCTGCAGGACAGCGGTGACCGAGATCGCAGCTGAGGGGTGTATCTGGGGACGCTCCCGGCAGCGGTGGGGGAAGGGAGGGGAGGAGGGCAGCCAACGACCACGGGAGATGCGGGCGGGCGCGTCCCCCGTGCGCTCGGCCCCAAGCCCGCGCCGCCCCCCACCCACCAAGATGCTCTTACGTCCTCGTCGTCACAGTCGCTCCGCGCCTGGTACTGGAACCGGGGTCGGCCACC
>NW_011889220.1:292134-293559 GCF_000151845.1 Pteropus vampyrus | reverse complement strand
GCCCGCAAGCCGGGGGTCTCCCCGCCCTCCCCAGCGGCGTGGGGTTCTCCCTGCCGCCGCCCGGGTCCTCCCCGGCCTTCTCGGACCTGCCCCGTCTGCTCTCTAGAGGCTCTGGGCGCTCTTGCTTCCCGTCTCCCACCCCTCGCCCCCCACCATCCCCCTTCACTCTTGTTCGCAGCCTTCCAGCCGGGACGATCTTACCCATCCCTGTCGCCAGCCGGGACTGGGCTAGGACCCCAGCGGGCTGCCGCGCCTGCCCGGGCCCTTCGCTGCTCCGTGCGCACCGGGTCGAGGTGGGCCTCCCCACCTCACGCCCCTTCAGGGACTCAGGAGCGCTCCCTGCTCCGCCTCGGTGCTGGGACTACTTCTACTTAAGGTTTCAGAAAACCGGGGCGTCCCACCCCCCACCCCGCCCGGCTCCCTGAGGCCATACCAGGGGCTCACCCGCCTTTGTTGTGTCTGAGTCCAAGGCCATCTCCTGGCACCACCAGCCAAGCCCGGACATCCCAGAGAGACCCTGCCCGTTCTCAATCGCCTCCTCCCTCCATCCCCTGGCCCCCAGGGGAGGGGGAGAACCCGCATGCTGGCACATGCTATCTTTTGGGAAAGGACAGTCGCTCCCACACTCCCCAAGAGCTCTGAGCCCAGCGGGCGGTATTCAGTTTTAATCAAAGTCGATGCCACACCCGTCCTCTGTTGAATCCTGCGTGCTTCTCCTTCACTGTGTAGCCAGTGCAATCATTAAGGTGGCTTAGAAAACACATGTCCTTTACAGCAACTAGAAAAACAAAGAAAACCAGTATCCTCGCGGCTAAGAGGCTCCCTGCCTGGCAAAGGCCTCCTGCACAGGCAGTTCGTTGTCCCCCACAGATCTGGGGGGCAGGCAGGGGGGAGCGAAGGAGCCTCCTGTCCCGCTTCACTTTGAAGAAGGAGGCAAGGATTATAGGCGCCATAAAACTAAACTTTAAAAGTCATCTCCTTTAGATGAATAGAAAGCCCTGCTGTCATTCCCCCCACCCCGCCCCCCCGCCCCCACCCCAGCTGTGCTTTTGATCCCAGGAGGCTGCCTCTCCCAGAGGGGACTTGAAAGGGACACCCAGCTGCTGCTGTGGATCTGGATCCTGACATTTCACTAAATATAGACACCATTAGTGTCTCACTTACGAGATATACATATACAGACCTCTACATGAAATACGCATGTATGTATTACACAAACTAAGAAGAAGCATTATATATACCTCTTGTTCTAATATATTATATACGAAATGTAGGATTTCTATGGGAACAGTTTATACATATGTATCATACACAACCCTTTGTAGATCTGTGGATCTCAATGACAACAGACTAAACATGATAAAGGAGGCGCACATGTCCCTCGCTTCTAAAAATTATATTTTCAGGTGAGCTTGGTGTTTTCAA
>NW_011889220.1:284854-290329 GCF_000151845.1 Pteropus vampyrus | reverse complement strand
AAACGGGAACTGTCAACCACAAGAAAAAAATGATTGCTGGCTTTGGCTTTTAAAAACTACGGCAGTATAATATGAATGGAGTTCAAATTAGTACTGAAAGATTAATGTGTTTTAAAGGAAAACATTTATTTCGACCCAACAAAAAGGCTTACAGTAAAATTAATAAAGTTCAATTTTAATCTGCCAACACCCCTTTCCCTTGCATTTCCATACCGCCAGATGCCACATGTACTGCTAACCGCCCCGGTGGCATGGACGCAGGTGCATGCCGGACACAGGTTCATGCCGGACACAGGTGCATGCCGGACACAGGTGCATGCCGGACACAGGTGCATGCCGGACACAGGTGCATGCGCTCGGCCAACGCAAGCAGTAAAGCCGGCTGCCACGTAAGTTAAACACCGTCCACTCAACCGAACGCTAGTGTACACCTACGGCAAGCATGTCGTCCTTAGCCCAGCGGATTCCTAGGGATTCTCCCTCTCATTGGTCACCTCGCCCGCCCCCTGGACGCTGGTCCATAACCCACTTCCTCTTCCCTCCGACTTTTCTCTTCCTTTCTTCCCTTTCTCTTTCTTGCCTTTCATTCCCGTCCTTGCTGCGGACCAATATCAGTCGCCTATATACCCCTTTTTTCTCTAAAAATTTCTCGTCGTTCTCTGCATACTTATAAAACCTTAGTTTTTATCACCCGCGTGGGCTCAGAAATTATCCAGATCGTCACTACATTTTCTGAGGGCGCGGTGATAGATTCCTCAATGTCTTCCAGGGGCTCTTCACATTTTGGGGGCGTGAGATATAGAAGAGAGTCCGCTGTTGGGGTTTGTCCCCGGCGACCGCTTGAATGTGACCGAGTCATTATCCGAAACATCTCAATTCCTACATCGGGCAAGTTCGCTGAAGAGGGAAGGGACTCTGCTCCAAAGCGTCCCCAGAGCTCCTGGCCCTTTGCAAGCCATGCGAGTCCAATGCATTAAGCTAAATCTGCTTCCCTTTTAAGATGGCATTAATGAGCCTCTGCGATTCGCTGTTTCTGATTTTTAACCGGCAGTGGTGACGGTGGCGTTCTGGAGGAAGAGAGAGCTTCGATCCTGCGACCGATGGCGTTCACGGCCGGGGCTGCCACAGAACTAAACGTGGCGCAGGCTGGTAGCACGCGGGGCTCAGACGCTCACTGGGGTTTTCATTGTTTGCATCATGTCACCTAAAGTGATTCTTACGGTCTTTCTTGGAAACAGCAATGGAACAGGAGAGGAAGGACAGAAACAAGGTCATCCAAATGCAGGGTCCTTAAATAGCAGAAAAGAGAACACGTCGATGCGGGCCATCCCGCCATGCGACTCTCCGCACCCGCACGCCCGGAGAAATAGCTACAGAAAATTAAAAATGTGACGCCAGTCGTAAAGAGGGGGCGGGCTACGGTGCAGTCCTAGAGCGCACAGCGGGACTTAAATGCGGGCAGGCTGGCAGGGCTGGTCACCAGAAACGGCAGAAGAAAGTGACATAAGCCCCGCGCAGTCTCACGTGGGGCTGCGAGATGCAGAGAAGGAAAGAAGCTTCCTCTACGTGTCAGGGTGACAACGAGCCGGCTTAGAGAGCCGGGGCCGGAAGCCAACCCTGGGGCAGAAATGTGGATCTCGGAATACGGGTGAGCCATCGGGTTTGGGATGCTCGGTGCCAGGGTCTGCTTGCACCGTTAGTTCAGTAAGACAGAAAGCACATCCATACGGAGCGGTGGCCGAGCTAAGGTCAGGGCCAACGGGAAGCACTCCACTCACTTATGCAGGGAATATCTGAAGGCTGACTGTGTGCCGGTCGCCGTGCTATGTTCGAGGGAGGGACCGATCAGTGAAAATGAAGACCATCCTTGTTTTCAAACAGATCAGTCAACACTCCCCCCCGCGTGAATTAGGGCAGACGTTGCCCACGACAGGGCCAGGTTGGCGATGCCTTTCTTTTTGTAAACTGATAGAGTTTTCTCAACTTCTCGTTCATTTAGATGCCTTTACGCGGCCCTGCCAGGTTTAGCAGAGACTGTTAGAAACGTCTGATCACAAACGCGCTCCTGATAACGCCCCACTTGCTGGCTGCAGGCGCGCCAAGCTGCGTTTTCAACCCAGTGATGCAGCGGCCCCCAAGAGCTGCCTCTGGACCAGCCGTGCGAGGGTCCTCTAGACCCTGTGAGAAACGAAAATTCGGGGCCCCACCCCAAACCCACTGAACCCAAACTCGGGGCTAGGGGCTAGCGATCTGGGTTTCAATAAGCCCCCCAGCTGAGTCTGAGGCGCACTCAAGTTCGAGAAACGCCACACTAGCATAAAGCAGCACAAGACACTCCTCCAAACGGCACGCAGGTGACCTGGAAGCTTCTTAAACCCGGTCGCCTATTTTCGGGAAATGGCTGACCAACTTAAAGTACTTAGCGAGGATTCCCCCGAGGGTAGGGATTTTTGGAGAATGTACAATGAATGGCTCATCTTCCTCATTTAAAAAGAGGTTTTCTTCGTAATTCACTCAAAGCCAAAATAGAAGGGAGCACAGTTGGCCTTGGCAGGATGTCTTCAGAATGATGTTTCACCCTCGAATTGAGGGGTTTAAGGCTCGTCTCAGGAAGAAGGCAGGGCATAACAAAGCAGACGCCGAAGACTGGATCGAGGCTGAGACACCAAGCCTGTCCAGGCTGATCTCAGAGGTACTTCGATTTTGCATATTAGCAGAGAGCTTCTCCCATCTTGCCAGAATATACATAATTTGGCAGACGGGTTCTGCAGAATTGCAAAGAAAAAGCCTTACTTTCAAAAACTGATTTTATTAAAAAAATCCTCTCTGCCTCTAGTTTAGACTCACCGTTTTTTGAATGCGGTAAAAAAAAAATCTTTGTCATGAATTAAAAATCAATAAAGTTAATAAACATGTTTAAGTTGAAAACTGACTTTTACGGACCGACTTTAAAGGCACATTAAAATGTTCATTATAAAGTCCATTTTATTATTTTTTTTTTTTCTCGCTGTCACTTAAAATCTCTTCTAAATCTCCACAGGACACGCCTCCCAATTTAAAAATGGGCCGATGTTACTTTTGGTGGCTCAACAGTTTTCCTGAGTTTTAACACATTCTCTGGACCACACGCACGGGCCTACTATTTCCAGGTAATGGTTAATACACACACAACGGATCCTAAATATGAAGCGTGAGACTTAACCCTGGAGAGGAAAGTAGACCTCAAGCCTGCCGCTCGGGAACTTGACCTTGCCGTGAGCAAGGACAAGAGACAGCGAAGCGAAGCCCCTGATTCGTGCTTCTGCAGACACGTCAGGCGTGAGAAGCAGCGGGTTCTCATTAATGAAAATGGTGCACTAGAGGCAATAAAGCTGGACCGAGGCACTCATCTGCTTCCCGCGGGCGATTCCGGTCACCAAGCCCAGCCCCTATGTCAACTCCACGCTACCCGCTTCTGAACCATTTCCTTCTCCCACCAGGGAAAAACAGGGCTGTCCTTACTACTAATTGCATTTCAAATCGCTGCAATTTAGAACTCAAAAAAGTAACTCCCCTAACAACTTATACTTCTGTTTTGCTTGACAGGTAAACAGAAATTGCCCGCCGGCTAAATAAACCCATTAGTCTCATGAGCCTGGGATTCGAACAGTGTGTTTCCCTCACTCACAGCAAAAACACAACTGATTCTCTGCTACAATACAGAGGCGGGTCCCATCTGTCACTTAGATTGTGTTTTATGGGTTCCCATTACCCCCAACCTCTGCATCGCACCTATTGTCACCCAGATTATTTCATTTATGTGGAACTTTTTCAATCTTCATGAAGAAGAATGGATGGATTAATGCATTCAAAGGACTTCGAAGGGTTCCTCAGCCGTCTTGTGGTAGACAAGGCACCATAAGGCTGTGTCTACACCTGCCCTTTGGGATCCCTTTATTTCTCTCTCTCAGAGCGTCAACATCATGCACAACCTCAAGTTCAACTCCAAATGAGATGCAAATGGCTGATTGTAATCTAAATAGATTCTGAGCTTCCAAGTCGAGATATTCAAATCCATAAGATAAATGCCTTTCTCGAGTACTTAATTTGCGCAGAGAAAAATAATAGAAAATGATTAAATCCAAATATACCGGGAGATAGAATACAGAATTCAGGCTTATGCCAAGGTCAAACATAAGACTCCACTTGTGCCGCAGACCCTCAGGGCGTCGACTTGTCCCAGGATGGGCACTTTAAGGGAAAACCGAGAATACGTGAACGTTTTTTTCCACCGATTACATCTACATCTTGTTAAGCCTTCCCATCAAAAACGGCGAACGTCAGGCCTTGAACTTCACAGACAGCAACTGATTCCTTGGGAAGGCAGCCTGCCGGGTTTGTCCACGAGATGCCTGAAATGATGGCATCTCTCCAGCACAGAGCACCTCGATGGTTGAGCCGGGCTTGGCCCTTGGTTTCCATTTCTGGTTAAAGTGACATGATGATAACCGCCTGAACCAACTGGCACAGCTACAGGAAGAGAACCAGAGTGAGCGACCCACAGACTTGTCCATGTCCCATCGATGTCACCCATCTTTGAGGGGAAAAAAAGTCGTCGCCACTAAGATCATCGGGATTCTGGTTTTCTCCGAAGCCTCGTGAGGGGAGGCGTTTGGAGGGCGACTCACCCGTTCGTTGCCTAGCCCACCCCTCTCCCCAGATTCTGTGACTTTTATCTTCCTGCCGTTTGCCTCTACGGTATTGATCAGATCTAACTGCTCAAGCCATCAGGAAAGAGTTCGACAAAGATCTCTCCTTCCCGTTCACCGACTTAAACAATAACCCTGGACGTGTACCGCGCTGCATGCTGGGGAAGGGCTGAGCATCGTTCGCTGAGTTGGCACCTTGGAGAAGGCCGAGGTGTGGGCGGAAAGGGTTTTTTCCTCCCTGATAACAGAGAGCAGTAAGAGGACCCCCCGCTGTCCCCCCCCAGCACTGTGCCCTCCGGTCTCCTGTCTCTGAACACAGCTGCATGAGGATTCGAAGGCTCGGAGCTGTGGCAGCCTCTCTGCAGCCACGGGAAGAAAGATGGGGTCAGCGATGCAGCCAGCGCCCCAACGGCGTGGAGCTGCTGGACCGAAATCAGGACCACCCCCTCCCCGAGACAGAACCCCTCATCTCAGTCCCTTTCCGTCGGGGATTGGTAGGTACCCAGAAGTGTCCCTAACAGACACACTCAGCCCCCCGCTCCTCCGCTGACGGGTTCTGGGTGCGAGGAGAAGGCGCTAAGCATCTGTTTTCGCATCTACAACCTGAGGACGTCCCAGGGGACTGAGCCCATCGGCCTCGCTCACCGCACAGGGCTCTTCAGAGGGTCCAAGGATCTGCCATCACGGCCACCGAGCTTCCGACAGCTGCCCGCCCTCCAGGAAACCGTGGCTGCCTCTGCTCAGTGACCCATGAAACGCATCTCAAGCTCTGCCACCTGACGCTTTC
>NW_011889220.1:278556-283784 GCF_000151845.1 Pteropus vampyrus | reverse complement strand
AGAAGACAAAGCAAAACAAAGGGCCCTTTGTCAAGGTGCTGGTTTGGAGCCCGGGGAGGGAGAGCAGCCGGGAGCTTGGCACTGCCACTTGGGGGTGCTGTGGGCATTCGCAAACAGGCCCGCTCGGCCGGCTGACCAAGCGGCCCCTGGCTCTGATCAAACCGCTTCTGCATTCAAGCAGCGCAGCGAGGGAGTCAGGCTTTCGGAAGACGTTTGTTCCCTATGAAAAGCAAGACGGCTGCTCCGTGAATGTTCTAGACGGCCTTGGAGACGTTGGAGTCGGTCAGTGAGCGAACCGCAGCGCTGTGTCTCATTTATAGGAGACCGGCTATTCCCTGGCGGGGGAGCGGGGGCAGGGGCCAGCTAAATTCCCATGCCTCGCGGAGGATGGACACATCACGCAGATGGGTCTGTGCCGAGAATGTTCCTCCTCCTCCTCCTTCTTCCACGATAAAGGGCATCCAGAGAGAAGAGCTTACGCTGATAGCTGACGCCCCCCTTGCTGAGGAACTAGGGGAAAATCTAAGGACCTTGGACAGCAGCCTGACGATGTCCTGTGTCTGCGCCAGTCGTTCTGGAGAATAGGAATTTGATGCCCTTTGGGAAGCTATTCATTCACTGGGAAAAATCAGCTTTGCAACTTATTTTCAGTCCCATTTTGAAACACACACGAGTTTCTATAAAAGGATCTGGGAAGTCAGGACACTGAGTGATCCACTGGACACTTCCAAACGAACTCTAAATCTATTGGTTCGCTTTTGATCCATGAAGGGTTTTGTTGATTTAAAAAAAAAAAAAAAAACCCAGGAAATGTTTACAATCGTATGTTTTCCATACATCACCTCATTTACTAATCCTGCAAGTCCCGTGGTAACGGTGCTGCTATCACAGAGCCCGGGGCTGTCCCCGTACTACACGACAAGGGGCCATCCCCGCTCGTCCTCTGTACACCTACAGCTGTCATTTTGATGAGTCATGAGCTTAAAGCACATCCCAGGAAGCGGGGAGACGGAGTTTCCTGGTGGCACAATTGCAGCCCTGCTTCGAAGCTCAGCTCAAACGCCGCTGCCTCCGAGAGGCCTTCCATGATTAAGCCACTGCTAGTCTTGTTGAACCCTCTTAAGTCCTGCAAGTACGTGCTTTACAAGACGCACACGCGTCTCGACCTCGTGCTCCTCATTCTCCGATGGAGGCGACACACATTACTGAGCCGTCGCGATGGCCGGCCACGTCCTATCTCCCCATTCTAAGTTCCTTCATAAAAAAACGATGTGTCCGATTCAAGCTCATCCAAGGAACTCTCCGGTATACGGAGCAGGTGTTCAAACTGGAAGGCGGTTCGCTTCAGACACGCTTACCTACAACCAGGCGGTCTTCACAGAGGGGGTTCCCTCAGGACCCACTGTGCGACAGCCCGGCAGGGGCTGGGGCGCTACCGTTTGGGCACTATCGAGTCACTGGTGATATGAAGACACCGTGTCACCCACATACTGCGTTTCAGAAACTACAGACCACGATCCATTGGTCGGGCACGTGAGTTATGAAATCAGGATATGATTTTAAAGAAAATGTGAAAAATCTGCCAGCCTGGGCGTGGTTTTCTCCCACAGACACCTTGGACTCCGCTCAGACAGGCTGTCCTGTGGGACGGTCCCTCGGGACCGCTCCTGCCTCCTTCGCTGTCCATAACCGGGCTCCGTCACGGTCCTGGAGCTGAGACGTGACGGCAGTGGCGTCGGAGGCTTACGTTGGTCATTCGCATCCTTTTTCCATCTAGTAAGTCATTTTTAAAGACTAAGTGTTGTTCTTCATTATGGCATCGGTGATTCTTTAAAAATGACTCTAGAAAAACTTGTTTGAAGGGCTAGGGAGCTGCGACCTTCAGAAAAATACTTAAAGCTCCTGACAGAGCCTTTGACTAAGCCTGTCTTGTGGTCCTGGGAGAGTCTGACTATAGGTTTCAAACACGGGTTCAATCCCAGCGAATCCCTGAGAATACTAGCGGGGGTAAGTTTTTCCAAGGCACCCGCCAAGGTCAAAGCTGGCCACAGTCGATTACCTCCCTCCTGCCCGGTCTCCGGCAAGTGCGTCTCCCTACCAGGCTCAGCGCGGCTCATGTGCCGCTTGCTCACTGATTCTGCAATCACCCTGAGTTTTCAGCGAGCCCAGGGATTCCCAAACGTCTGCTTCGAGACTCACGGAAAGACACAACAGAACAACGACATCGTTTCGAATATTATTCTAAACTACGTCACTTCTGGACCGCCTTTTACCTTGGGATATAGCTGCCACTGAGTTTGCTGAAGATCAGGGACACAGGTAAGCCATCTGCCATCCCATTCACCTCCACTTCTCAAAGAGGGGAAAACATGATGCTGAGGGTACACTCTGCACGTGCACCATCGGAGCTGGGCCCTTCCTGTACCCTCCCCGCCCACGGACCGTAGGATCCCACAACTGGATGACCACACAGATGGCAGAATGAAAACCCATCGGGGCCTCGGACTCCTCTCGGGCGAGACATTTTAAACTCAGTTCCTTTAGGTTTCTCATTGGAGAAAGGAGACAACCCCTATTTCAGAGAATCGTTTAAAGGATTAAATTCACTTCGGATATGATGTTTATTTCAACACACACCACCACCACCTCCACTATCTGCTGGCTTTTCATCCGTCATAACTGTCTCTTCACTGAGTGGTTCGGCCACTGAGTTCACATTTATAAGCCAGTCTATTCATTATTTAAATGCCTTATGCTTGCACCGAGGTCTCCAACATTAAGAAGAGTTGCTGTCCTACGTCCATCAATGTAGCTAATAAACATATAGCACTGGAGATGTTAAAATGCCAAATGGTCGCATAACAATCTAGGGAAACAAGCTTATGAATATCTCTGGATGAGACAAGGTTGAAAAACATTAGTTCTCACCTCTGCTCTAATTTTGAGCTTCTTGATGTTTGTATGTCTTCCACATAGTCTTTCTAGTTGTGTTTACACTGATAAATGCCTCTCTGGATAACAGCATAATGCTGGATTATCAGTACAGCTGACCCACAAACAAGCACAGGGCTTTGGGGCACTGACCGCCCCCATCCCGTGCAAAAGTCAAAAATCCACATACAACTCTTGTCTCCCCCTAAACTTAACTGCTGATAGCCTACTATTGACCGGAAGCCTTACCGATAATATAAACAGTCAATCGACATGCATTTTGTTTGTCATTTGTATTATATGCTATATTCTTACAGTAAAGTAAGATGGAAAAAAAGATCATGTGATTCAGAAAATCATAAGGAAGAGAAAGCACATTTAGGTTATTTATGGAAAAGAAATCCACATATATGTGGACGTACACAGTTCAAGGGTCAGCCGGACGCACGGATGGAATCGGACATCGGCAGCTGGCTGCCTCAGCCCCAGATTTGCCGCCACCATCACAAGAAGTTCCTAAGAGGAAGAAGAGAAGGATCTTTGTGCTCTGATGTGGGCAGAGAGGAAGCAAAGTGAATTAGCAGCGTGAGGGAGACACCGCTTCAGCCTCGTGTTACCAGCTCATTATCTGTAATGAATGAAATGATTCACACAATTTAACATCGGAAGCCAAAGTGATTGTTGTATCATCGTTATATATGAAAGGTGATTCTAGAGTGTGACTCGTTCACTTCAATTTTCTATTTTCCAGCCTGCAGAGACATCCGTTACTTGACCACACCGTAATCCTTCACTAATGGAGCCTTTCGCTCCGTTCGGGGCTGCCGTAGAAGAAGGCCTGCGCCATGGAGCCGAGCGCTGAGGCGGTGAGCAAATTCTCCACCCCAGAGAAGTGAACACTAAACCCCCCAAAGGGAGACCCCGGGAGCCCCTGAAGGGCGGAAATCTTAGCGCACGAAAAGGCATGCCTGCAACCTATTACGAGGAATACGTTTTGTATAGCAACTCCACATACAGGATAATATAACGAGGGACGAAATTCCGCAATGCGATCGTCCATCCCACTAGCTGCGATCGGCTCGGCATTGCTTTCTGCTGCGTTGTAGTCTTTAAGCCGATCGTGACCCACTCAATCAATTTCATGACCTTCTAATGCGTCGCAACCGATATGTACAAAAGGTAAACGTGGTCCACGTTGGTCACGTTTTCCCCGGGGCCCCCCGAACTCTCCCTCGCAGTGCCCCAGCCCCTGACTATTTTTTCTCTTCTCCACCCTCCTCTCCACAGCCCAGCAAACACACTCATCACGGCCTTTTCTTGTCCTCGGAGATAAATTTACTCTTCCCCTGAAGACTTTCGCTTGCTCACGATCCTCCTCAGTTAGAAATCGCCGAGGAGGAAAATATTCGGAGGACCCGATCGGCACAAAGCGTCAAATGCTGGTCAGCCGACAGTTGCCGCTCACGGGTGTCAGCCTTTGAACGGAGCTGTCCCAGAAGTAACACTGCCTTAATGCCTCCCTCCGCCAAAAAAAAAATAATAAAACCATGACTTTCGGCATCTGGCAAGCCCTGGGTGGGAGTTTTCGACGCCACGGCAAAGCGAGAAGCCTCCCGTCCTGCCTGTAACGATACCAAGCTCGCGCGTGAGGATTTGAGCCTGGAGGACTCCGGTCCACGTGCGAGAGCTGAAGGTCTGGAACCCCGAGATTACGAAAGGTCGGCCGGCGGCATCTTGTACAGGCTTTGGCGCCCGGCAAGGGGAGAGAGCGGCACCCCGATGTCAGCTCTGAGGGACGGAAGCCGACCGTGGAACTCCATCGACAAGGCAGCACGATGAGCTGTTAGGTGCGAGTCAGCCAAGCAGCCTCCACACAGGAGCCGCACGGCGAAATCTGACAGTGCACGAGCCAGAGGGGATGCTAGAAATCACCTAAGCCAGAGGGTGGCGCCAAAGGGACCCATCCCCGGATGTCTGAGTCTCAGTCTGGCATTCGCCCTGAGGCTCCATCCATCACGTCCAAGGCCACCCGTTAGAGCCTCGCCGGGGCTTCCTGATTCCCTGCGTTTGGGGGGCTGCGTTCTGATGAGCACGGATGGGCATAGAGGGGAAAACGGAACCGATCATCTAATAAATCCGCTGTCTCCAACAGCCGGTCCTTAAGTACAGGCAACAATCTACTCAATTACCATCAATCTTTCTGCAACATGATTTGTAGGTGACGAGAAAATTAATATACGTGAAAGTGGTTTTGATGCTTATGGTGCTCACATATAAATATATCAACTCGCCAAATT
>NW_011889220.1:275831-277484 GCF_000151845.1 Pteropus vampyrus | reverse complement strand
CCCCCACTGACTCTGGGCTGGAGGCTGAGGAGCAAACCACAGCTGCCACTACAAACCCCATGCAAACCAGACGGCAGTGGATGCTCCCCGCCCTGTGAGGTCTGATTAAGGCAAGCTCCAACCTCTGTCTCTCCTGGCGGAAGCCCAAAGTCCTCGCTAAGATTTCTGGAAGTCCCAGGGAGGGTATGGTCACCGCCTGTGCTGATGGGCCCTCTTTCCGCTCCCGTCCCTTTGCCCATCACATGCAAGGTGACACAAACCCGTGTCGGACCGGACGTATGATCCAGCTTCTTCCTTGACTAATGCTCCACACGTACACATGAGCCACATTCACGCAAAGCAGTTGTTACTCCACGCGACTTGGCTTGGAATCTGAGGAGAGAGGGCTCAAGGCAGGGAGCGAGACGCACCTGTTTCTACCACCTGCTGCTAAGTCCTACCTCTCACCTCCTCGCTGGGTTTTTTCCCAGCCTCTACTTCCCAAACCTCGTGCCCACTGTCTTTCTAGACCTTCGCTCACCGTCTCTGCTTTTCCCTCTGCTCCCTCCTCTCCCCTTCTCTCTCGAGGGCAGATGCAAATGTCCCCACTTGTCACGCAGCACGGCTTAACCGCCTCTGTGTCGTTGGGTCCTCGGTGTGTTTCTCTCCATTTCCGAGCTACTTTTCAAATTATTTTTCTAAAGAGAGAACGTCTTCTCACTAAGGAGAGGTCTGGAGGCGAAGGTTACGATAATCTATTATTTCTGTTTCTAAACCTCAAACGCGCAGAAGTAGCGTTGTCACCGCCATGGAGTCCCCTGCTCTACACCTTCCATCATCTCGGACGACCGTGCTTCGAGGGCACGTGCATCTCACTCACTTGGCTCCGAGACCACCCCCCCAACCGAGAGGCAGAATCCCAGTCCTTTCCCCTGAAGTCTGAGGTGGCCGTAACGAGTCACTGGACTGACAGGACACAGCCAACGGACGGACGGAGGGTGGAGGGCGGCCTGGGAGCACCTGCTCTCCGCCCCAGAGTCCTCTCGGGCCCTCTCAATAGCATCTGACTCGGCGGGGGGCGGGGAGGGGAGGGCGGGAGGAACCGGAGCCACCGCTGTAAGACGGTGTGGCGCTAAGGCTTGTCCTTGGGGGCCCCGGGGCGGGGGCTGGGCTCTGAGTCGCGTGGCTGCATGGACGCAGGCCTCGGAGTTGGCGTGCAGCACCCTGTGAGGACTCACGGTGACCCGGCCGCGGGAAATGACGGGGAACGCGTTGGTGCCAAAGGACGCCTGGCACCGTAGGTCTTCGGCTGTCTTTGGGACTCTCCGCCCTCATCCGTTACACGGAGGCGGTGGTGGCAGCCGGATCTTCCTCGCGGGGCTGTCGGGAGGCTCGCGGCTGATGGATGAACAGGACCCGCAACGATGGGCACGGGATGCTGAGCCCGCGCCGTGACGTCGGGCGTCACCCCCGCAGGTGGTAACACCGGGCTGCGTGCAGGCTCTCACACCAATGACGCCATGCCCCCGCGGTGTCTCTACCCCCTCGGCCTGGCGCCTTCCTACACGTCCCGGCCGCCGTCTGCGTGGACCACAACGCCTTGGTGAGCGGGCCACAGCTCTTTGCATTCTGCACGCCTCATCTCCCAGCTCCTGCTGCCTTCCCCAGACCTTC
>NW_011889220.1:273705-274771 GCF_000151845.1 Pteropus vampyrus | reverse complement strand
CTGGCACCGTAGGTCTTCGGCTGTCTTTGGGACTCTCCGCCCTCATCCGTTACACGGAGGCGGTGGTGGCAGCCGGATCTTCCTCGCGGGGCTGTTGGGAGGCTCGCGGCTGATGGATGAACAGGACCCGCAGCGATGGGCACGGGAAGCTGAGCCCGCGCCGTGACGTCAGGCGTCACCCCCCGCAGGTGGTAACACCGGGCTGCGTGCGGCTCTCACTCCAATGACGCCATGCCCCCGCGGCGTCTCTACCCGCTCGGCCTGGCGCCTTCCTACACGTCCCGGCCGCTGTCTGCGTGGACCACAACGCCTTGGTGAGCGGGCCACAGCTCTTTGCATTCTGCACGCCTCATCTCCCAGCTCCTGCTGCCTTCCCCAGACCTTCCCGGAACTCACGTGCGCTTCCGGGGACCTGTGCACCTGCCCCACGTGCTAGGGTGGGGGTGGGGCGTTTCTCTGGTCCCTTCGTGGCTTGGGAGCTATTGCCACAGTGAGAACCCGAGCTCGCTGCAGCTGGAGGCGGTTTAAACTCCCTGACAGTTTCCAGGGGCCTGACCAGCATGCTGGAGAAACATTAGCACCCCACAGGGGCCTGCCCAAACACCTAAAACGTAAACTGACTGGCACGGACGCAGCAGCCAAGGGTAAGGGACGCATCTGGGTCAGAAGGGAGGAGGCCTGGTCCTCCGTCTGCCTCTCCGACCACCCGAGAGTCCAGGCTCAGGTGGCGATGCTCCCGAGAGCCTCCTGCAGGGTGGGAGGCTTAGCCGTCGGGATCCGCACAGGCTCAAGCCAGGGCCCAGCCTCATCTCTGCTCCCTCTTCTTTCTACCTCCTCTACCCCCCACCGATGCTCCCCTGCCCCGTCCTCGCCCGTCCCTGTGCTCACCTGTCCCTTTGCCCTGTGCCACATTCAGCAGTGGCCGTTCTCACATTCACTCTCCGTGGAGATGTTCTACCGTCATTTTATCTGAAGAAGAAAATTAAAAACCCACGAGCACAGAATTCAGGATGTAAACGAAACAAACCTTAGACCACAGGGCCACGTGTGAGAGAGTAAGGTAGGG
>NW_011889220.1:271274-273655 GCF_000151845.1 Pteropus vampyrus | reverse complement strand
CCTTCGTGGCTTGGGAGCTATTGCCACAGTGAGAACCCGAGCTCGCTGCAGCTGGAGGCGGTTTAAACTCCCTGACAGTTTCCAGGGGCCTGACCGGCATGCTGGAGAAACATTGGCACCCCACGGGGGCCTGCCCAAACACCTAAAACGTAAACTGACTGGCACGGACGCAGCAGCCAAGGGGGAGGGACGCATCTGGGTCAGAAGGGAGGAGGCCTGGTCCTCCCTCTGCCTCTCCGACCACCCGAGAGTCCAGGCTCAGGTGGCGATGCTCCCGAGAGCCTCCTGCAGGGTGGGAGGCTTAGCCGTCGGGATCCGCACGGGCTCAAGCCAGCGCCCAGCCTCATCTCTGCTCCCTCTTCTTTCTACCTCCTCTACCCCCCTGATGCTCCCCTGCCCCGTCCTCGCCTGTCCCTGTGCTCACCTGTCCCTTCGCCCTGTGCCACATTCAGCAGTGGCCGTTCTCACATTCACTCTCCGTGGAGATGTTCTACCGTCATTTTACCTGAAGAAGAAAATTAAAAACCCACGAGCACAGAATTCAGGATGTAAACGAAACAAACCCTGTGACATCTTAGACCACAGGGCCACGTGTGAGAGTAGGGGTGTGTGTGTGTGTGTGTGTGTGTGTGTGTGTGTGTGTGTGTGTGTGTGTGTAAAATGTCATGAGGTGTCATTTAAAGCCTGGGGGTGTCAGGTCAGCTGCGTGGGCCGAGACGGGCCATTCATGCATTCCACGAACAGACTGCACACAGAAGCCTCCTACAGAAAACAGAGCAGACGGAGGCCACCTGGGCTCTCACAAAGGCCCCTGAAGGAGCTTTCTGTGACCTCTAAGAAGACTCAATTTAATAGCGTCTCATCTATCATTACTGGCCACGGTTGCTCAGTAAATCTTTTATGAAGAGAGAAAAGCCGTAAGCTCAGAAGAACTAGTTTTGGGTTATTATTTATAAGCTATTACAATAAGAACGCCATGCCCAGAATCTGGAGACGGTCAGATTGTAAACGTGTTTCTTCTCGATACAATTCTTTAATGGCTATGTTCACAGAAGAAGAATTTGAAAAACGACGCGACTTCTTTGTGTTCCCTGCCTTGTAAGAAAATATCACCGAAGGAAAAAAATGATTGGCTGCCGCGGCCAGTTACACCGTGTGTATTAAATACGAAGGCTGGTGTTGGAAATTAGTTACAAAAACAAAAACCCGAAAGAAAAGAAAATGGCCCAGGCAGATAAATGTTTGATGGAGGTGGGAGGGAATGAGAAACGTTTGGCTTTAGAGAGGCTATTTTTCTCTCTCTTCTAAACATGGCATCATTCACAGACTTAAACTTACAAAAGCTCAACTGTTAACAAGGTGGGCCACGTTGGGAAAGGCGGCTCACCGGAGCTTTGTGGCCAGAATCCACGACTGCTGTTCAAACCTGGCGAAAGCCACTGTTCTCTGCCCGTCAACCGCACACGGCCGCCTCTTCCACAACCGCCACGAGGGGGAGCTCGCGCTCTCCATCGGCGTCAGGGGCTCGGAAATCTTTCTCCCCAGCTGTGTTCAGTTTTGCATTTTTGCCTCTTTTCTCTATGCAGCTCGCTTTGGGGCTGGAGGCAAAGCTCTGAAGAGGAGGGGGAGCTGCCGAGAGCTGCGATGCGCAGGAAATGCCATGTCTGTGAACTTATCCTCGAAGGACCCCTCTCGGTAAAGAGCGAACGGGCGCAGGACGGCCGTCTGCCTCCCCCGCAGGACAGACAGACGCCACGGGCAAGAAGCCGCGTTCTGCTCCGGCAAACGTGCGCGGCCCTGCTGCTGGCGAGTGTGTTCACCTCGGCTTCCTCCGAGTCGAAGGAGCAACAAATGCTTCTTTTATTTTCACAGCCGCCCCGCGCCCTGAGCAGGTTACTGAGGAAGCGTCTCTTCCAGCGCGAGTTATGTAACCGCCCCACGGGAGAGCCGGAAAGGGGGCCGGGAGTCTGCAAAGCCTGGGAACTGCTCCTTCTCCTCCGAGCTCGGGGGTCAGGGGCAGCGGCCTGCTCTGGACTCCATGAAGAGAAATAAAGCCAGGGCCTTGGGGCTGGCTGCAGAGGGGATGGAACGCCTCCGATGGGCCAGCAGCGGCCTTGGACCTGCACCTTCGTGCCTGGCAGCGCCCTCCTCCCATCCACGCACCGGCAGCCACTCCCCTCTCCCTGGTGGAACTTAGAGTCACTGAGCATCTAGCGCGCACCAGGTGCGGTGTCGGGCTCCGTGGCACTGCAGTGGGCGGCACGTGTGGTCACAATCGATGCCGAAAGGAAGGGATCTCTCACGGAACAGGGGCAGCTGGATAGGGAGCACCCCGGTGGTGGCACTTTGATGGGCATGAGCATGGTGGCTGCAAATGACCC
>NW_011889220.1:264811-270124 GCF_000151845.1 Pteropus vampyrus | reverse complement strand
AGCCACTCCCCTCTCCCTGGTGGAACTGAGAGTCACTGAGCATCCAGCGCGCACCAGGCGCGGTGTTGGGCTCCGTGGCACTGCAGTGGGCGGCACGTGTGGTCACAATCGATGCCGAAAGGAAGGGATCTCTCACGGAACGGGGCAGCTGGATAGGGAGCACCCCGGTGGTGGCACTTTGATGGGCATGAGCATGGTGGCTGCAAATGACCTCGCCCTGGCCACCGCCTGCAACACCGGTGCCCAGCAGGACCTGTGGGTACACGCGGCCATGCCAGGGCCATAAAGCGCGGGCGTGTCCCGGCCACTGTCTCGTCCACGTGACTTTCACCTCAGTCTGCACCCCACAAAGAAACATTTTCGGGGGGCTACTTCAGCGTAGAATAAACGGAAACCTAACGTTTCTGTGGCGCTTCATGACCCCCTTCGTGTCTGACCACGCCTGATCCCGTCCAGGCATCTCGCTAACCCCACAAAGGAGACCAGGAAGAAACCATGAGTGTCTGGAAGCTCAGGGTCGCCCTGCGTAACGCCAAACTTCCAGCTGGGTTTCAAGCCTTTCGATTCTTAGTTCAGATGTTTCATTACCATGCACGCCAGAGGCTTGGCAACCCCGAGACAGATGAACCCACTTTTAAAACATGAATGCTTCCGTTTTCAAAATTGACGCTGACTTTATACTATTCACCGAGCGCATTGGAGATAAAGCAAAAAAACAATAGGCGGGTCCTTCCCTGCTCCAACCGGGAAACTGAAATGGTAATTTGCAGGGGTTTCTATGTCTAACGACTTAATGGCCATACGAGCTTAGAAGGAAACAAAACAGCCTGAGGAGGTGGCGAGGGGAGGGATTCCGGAGGTGCCCCCTGGTCAGTGATGAGAAGGAAGGTCACCCGTGACATCTGCGGCGGGGCACCCGAGGCCGAGGGCACAGCAGAGACAGACGAGGCCGTGACTCCGAGACGAACTGGGCACGGCCGAGGAACGGGAAGCGGCCCGACCCGGGGGTGCAGGGCAGAGAGGCCACGTGCGGCCAGGGCAGCGGGGCGTGAGCATCGCTGTGCGTGCGCCGACGGAAGCCGAGTAAAGCGGGCAGCGACCCGACCCGACCCGGCCCGGCCCGGCCCGTTTGCATTTCCCCAGGCGCAGCGAAGGATCGCGAGCCTCCGCCCCCGGTTTCCCTCGCCAGACCACGACGCGCACTCGCAAAACAGCTCATACTCTGTCCTTTCCAGAGTCCTCGTGAAGCGTCTACAAGAATGGAAGAGGAAGCAGGGCAAACTACACGCCGGTCGAGGTGGAAAACCGGATGGATACAGCGGACGAGGACATCGAGGGGCAGGTGCGCTCTCAATTATTTCCTGGTGTGGTCTCATCACACGTAGAAGCGGACCGCGGGATTTTTACGGCTAGGAAATACCAATTTTACAACATTTTTCTGAACGGTACCATCTGCCGTAGGAGAACGGCGTGAGGTTAACTCAAATAGATATCTCTCGTTGTAACCGTATTTGGTTTTACCTAATTTTTTAACTTCTAAAATAATATGAACACCTACATTTTTTTTAAAAAGAAAGCTGAGGTTTCTCTAAGGAATACACACTACACTGAGAGCCTTGTCAATTTCATTACGTATTTTAAAATTCTCTCCTTAGAAAATTTAAAGAATGCAAAAGCACTTAACTATATCGAAAACAGAATGATTAAAAATAAGGTAGGAGAGACCTGTGGCTTCTGGTCAGGGCAGAGTGATGAGTCATCGGACACACCTTCTCAGTATAAGATACTGCAAAACCGGACGAACTACACAAAACGAAAGTTTTTAGACAGTGCCGGGTGGTGGCCCTTGAGAGAGGGGGAAGCTGGTGTCCCCGTAGCTGCCCACAGAGGGCCCCTGTCAAGCCTGCGGCTCGGAGAGGGGAGGCCATCGGGGGAGCAGCAGCCTGGCTCGGGGGAGAATCGGGGATTAGAGCGTGAGCCAGCAGGAGCGGCAGGAATGTGCGGGGTTGTTGCCCGGCCCCCGGCCCCCGGGGTTCTTTTGCGGCCCCCGGAAACCGGGCCGGGGTTGGCCGTTCGTTGGGTTGGGGCCTTGCTCCCAGAGCAAGACGCAGACTGTAAGGGAAGGTGAAAAATCCGAATTCTCAACAGCATAGAACCCGCAATGTGCTGCACTCGATGAAAAGTGGTTAGATTCGCAGAGGGTGGAGAAGCAGAGCTGGGGCCAGGAGAAACCCTTTCCGTGCAGTAGACGGAGAGCAGACAGGTGCATAATCTCATCGGGCAGAGACTGGACAGCAGCTACTGCCAACGCCGCCACGATTTAAACAGAGAGGTGCACGTGATATGTGCCCGCTTTTAACCGGCTTACTTGTCTTTTTGTTATTGAATTACAGGCTTCCTTGTGTGCTCCGGATGCAAGGCTCCTGTCAGAGGTCGGAGGCACAAACACCTTCCACTCTGCGTGTCACCTTCTTGCTTCTTCGTCAGGGTTCTTCGGCGCCCGAAAGTTTTTAATTTCGGGAAACTCCAATTTATCTATTGTTTCCCTCTGCCGTTTGCGCTTTTGGTGCCACAACTAAGAAATCATTGCTTCATCCGAGATCATCGTTAAGGATTTGTTTTCTCCGCAGACACTGTGTTTCTCGGTTCTAGAATCTTTTGCAGGAGGCGTAGGCCTAGCTTTTCTTCTAAGAGTTCGATAGTTTTAGCTCTTACATGTAGGTTTTTCTTACTGGTTTCTTTGGAAGAAAGATCTCTGCTTAATAAAAATTTTTATAATAATAAAAATTAAAAAGGACAATGAAAAGGCGGTCTCATGTAATGAGAGGAAAATAAGCCAAGAAACTAGATTTCTTATAAGACCAGCTCAGGTACTAAACCCAGCCCAGGCTACTTAATGTTCCTGAGCCTGTAAAATGGGAGTGATAACATCTACCTTGCCAAAAGCTGTTTTTGCCATTTTTGTATATTTTTTCCGCATCATTTTGCACCGTTTCATCCCAAGAACATTCATGGGTATTAAGCCCAGCTCTCCAACTTACTAGCTCTGTGCCACGACAGGTGTTTGCGTCTCTAACCCTCAGCTTCCTCCTCTGTGTAGTTAGGGTGAGTTAGATCACCGCCCAGCCCCTGACCGGTGATAAACTTTGTCGGATCTCAGGAATGCATTCAGCAGATCGTTGCGATTCACCCTTAGCAGTAACACTGTGTCTTAAAATCTCCACTCTTTTGTATGATGGGCTTGGCTTATCGGCACCAACCGCTGCTTCCAAAAAAATATTTGCCTCAAGTGAGAGAGGGTACTTTGGGTGGTATGGATACAGTTTTCTTTGTGAAAAGACAAACATGTTTTTTGTTTTTAGCATTTCTGAGTTTTTAAAGTTCACGAACTCAGGTTAATTTTTCGGGTCTCATAACCCACTTAAAAATGGCTTTTTTTTTTTTTTTGGACTCCCCGATGAGAGCCTAAGCCCCGAGGACCTGAGTCGGACCTGGGGGTTCTTCGTCAGACTTTTCTTCTCTGAATGGTGAGGGGACATCGCCTGGAAGATGACCGGCGGGGACACAGAGGTGCGGCATGGAAGGTGACCCTGCACTCACCAGCCTTCCCGACGGCACCTCGGGGACCTGGGCGCTGTCACGCTCAAGCGCTGTGCCGCCGCCGAAGCGCCCACTTCCAGTCCTGACTGCTCCTGGCCGGGACGGGAGCCAGACGGGCCAGCATTTTAAATATCAGATGGACAAAGGCAAACACCATTCTTCAAGGGTCTGGTGCCAGAAACCAAACGGGCCTGGGCTCGGGTCTGGCACGGAAGCCGGTTGAGTACAACTTGGATCCAACTGCACGGTCGGGTTCCATAAAAATTTCCAAACTCTGGGCAACTTTAATGACATCAGTCTGAATCTCCTCAAGCCAAGCACCCTCCATTCATCACGGATAAAGCCCATTAAAAAAAAAAAATGAATTAAAGGAAGAAGCCACTCTGAGGTTCGATCTTGAGTTGCTACCTGGATCGATAAAATAGAAAAAAAGAACTGGGCATCGACAGCAAAACCTGATCCCGCATTTTATTTCCGGGTTTAGAACAAAACGAGATATTGAGATGCAGGCAGGTAGCTCATCGATTCTTAACTCCTTTCATGGCTGAGAGACCAATTCTGGGGTGACGAAGTGGCAGCCACCTCTGGGGGGAGGCGGCGGAGCAGGACAGACATGCAGTGACCTCTCGTCTCTGAAAGGAGAGAAGGAATCAACGAGCGGGCATTAACCTCGCCAGCGGTCGGTGGCTGGGGGTAACAGGGAGGGAGCACCCTGATTCTCACGGAGGCTTCCGTCTCAGCAGTGGGAGGCCAGCCACGCAGGGAGCCGGGGCTAAGGGACAGGATGACTCGTGCGGGCCGGGACCCCGTGCAGCTCTCCTGGAGCCTCACTGCTCGAAGGTCACCAGGCCAAGGTGAGCGCCGGCTCAACCCCGTTTGTCTTCCAAGGAGCGTGTGCCCGCGGGCCAAAGCCTCGGATGGCTGCCCGGCTGGCGATGTGGCAGCGCCCTCACGCATGCGCTAGTGACAGGCGGTGGCTCCCTGCCAGGGCCGGGGCACCGGGCTCCCAGAGCAACCGGTCCCTGCTGGGCTCGACCTGAACAAACGCCACCACCAGGGACAGGCAGCCAAAGAGAGGAGAAAGGCACCGTGGGAAAGCAAACTCGCCCCCGACCGTTGGCTTCCAAAATGGGCTCGTCTGTCAACTTCCAGCAGACGTGAAAATGCTTGGACATGTGCCCGGCGTATATGTTGCACACGCGACAGTGGGGGACATTTTCTCAGGAGGGAGACACGCCGAGGTCCCCATGTGTCCTGTAAATAACATCCCTAAGTCCCGCAGCTGCCAGTCTGGGAAAGACCTTCTGGGAGGCCGTCACAGAGAAGGCCCTCGGGAGAGGCGCGACAGATTTAAGGAAGAAGAAGTCTGCACTTCCGCGGGGTAACAGGAAAAGCTTCCAGCAGCTTCCGGACCTAATCCGCCGTCCACACGGTAGTCCAGCATGCTCAGAACCCGGTGCCGTGGCAGGACAGACGCCTGAGCGAAGACCCAGGCTTCCCCCAGCCCCGCGAGCTACGGCCAGCAGGTGTCGTCTGGCTGAGCGGCCTCGGACTTGGTACTGGAGATGAATGTGAGTCGCTCGTCCCCCTCCTTCCTCGGGGGTGCGGCCTGTAGCAGGTCAGTTAAGGTTTCTGAATCTGCTCGTTCATCCTTAAAACACAGGGGTCACTGCGTCCCTGGCCCCCCGCGATCATAAATCAGAAGGTCGGTGG
>NW_011889220.1:260514-264761 GCF_000151845.1 Pteropus vampyrus | reverse complement strand
GTGCCCGCGGGCCAAAGCCTCGGATGGCTGCCCGGCTGGCGATGTGGCAGCGCCCTCACGCATGCGCTAGTGACAGGCGGTGGCTCCCTGCCAGGGCCGGGGCACCGGGCTCCCAGAGCAACCGGTCCCTGCTGGGCTCGACCTGAACAAACGCCACCACCAGGGACAGGCAGCCAAAGAGAGGAGAAAGGCACCGTGGGAAAGCAAACTCGCCCCCGACCGTTGGCTTCCAAAATGGGCTCGTCTGTCAACTTCCAGCAGACGTGAAAATGCTTGGACATGTGCCCGGCGTATATGTTGCACACGCGACAGTGGGGGACATTTTCTCAGGAGGGAGACACGCCGAGGTCCCCATGTGTCCTGTAAATAACATCCCTAAGTCCCGCAGCTGCCAGTCTGGGAAAGACCTTCTGGGAGGCCGTCACAGAGAAGGCCCTCGGGAGAGGCGCGACAGATTTAAGGAAGAAGAAGTCTGCACTTCCGCGGGGTAACAGGAAAAGCTTCCAGCAGCTTCCGGACCTAATCCGCCGTCCACTCGGTAGTCCAGCATGCTCAGAACCCGGTGCCGTGGCAGGACAGACGCCTGAGCGAAGACCCAGGCTTCCCCCAGCCCCGCGAGCTACGGCCAGCAGGTGTCGTCTGGCTGAGCGGCCTCGGACTTGGTACTGGAGATGAATGTGAGTCGCTCGTCCCCCTCCTTCCTCGGGGGTGCGGCCTGTAGCAGGTCAGTTAAGGTTTCTGAATCTGCTCGTTCATCCTTAAAACACAGGGGTCACTGCGTCCCTGGCCCCCCGCGATCATAAATCAGAAGGTCGGTGGCAATGGTTTCGCGTCAGAAGAGCCTCAGGACTTAGATTCCATCGCCTGATGGTCGTCAGCGGTGGCGGAGACCTCCCTCCCTCATGCTCGACGGACGGGCTCGGTCCTTCTGAGCGCATGGACGACGGCAGCGCCCAGACCCCCTTGTGTCTGGATGGGCTCGAGCCGGAGTCACACCCATGGACGGGGACGGAAGGGACAGCCGTGACGGCCAGGCTGGCCGGAGTGCGGCCATGCCGACGCCTCTGCTCACGCACGTGGATGGGGGACACCTGGGACATGTGACCACAGAGCACGGGAAGGGCATGGGGACCGGGCACGCGAGGACCCCGAGACCCTCCTTGGGCGGTATCCGGGACGGCCCCCCACTGGCGTCTAAGTGACGTCAGAAACGCGCGTTCCTGGATAAGCCGCTGGGACGGAGGAGGTGCCGGCTACAGAGCAGAACTGTCCCGACACCGAGGAATTCACCGACTAACTGTGACCGCCCCCGAATCCCCACCTCCGACACGGGTGCCCTCGCCCAGAAAACGGAGACAGCGACACCTGCCCAAGTCTCTCTCGCAGGGCTGCCAAACGAGAGGCCCCGTTAGAGGTCACCATCCCTGGCTGCCCCCGAGGGAGTTTGTAAAACGCGGACCCCGAGTTTTCCCGGGAGACCCACCGGGAGCACTTCTCACGGCTGGCCCTCAGGCGTCCCTCGGGCAGGATGGTTAAAAGGCTCCGTCGGTGACGTGGCAGCACAGCAGGCATTGAAAACCACCGCCGTCACCACGAAATCAGTCCCAGAGCTGGAGCGCACGTGGCAGAGCCTCGCCCCGGGGTTTGCTACGAGAGACGCTCACACACGCGAGGCCCCGGGGGGCGGCGGGGGGCCTGTGGCAGCCTCTGACCCGAGCCGTCCTAGCACAGCTCACGTCTTATACCTCCGGGGGGCGCCACTCGCATTCCCGCTGGGATGCATGCTGGGGGGCGCCACCCAGCAGGTGCAGAGCAGTGGCCGTGTGCCTCCGTGACCCACGGGAATAGGGACCTGCACAGAGTCACCTTCTAACCCTCCAGTCACTTAGGCAGAGCCAGGCACTGATCACTGTCCTAGGCGGCAGCTACGAGCGGTCACCCACCTAACAAAGCCGCTATGCACGTCCATCCCTTGCATCAAAGACCCAGTGAAGCCAACTGGGGTGAGGGACGGTCCCCCTGGCTATGCGTGAGGTGACCATGGGTACTGAAGGCCCCACAAGAGCCAGAAGCCCTGAGCCCTCCTCACGGACAAGCACATTCAATGTCACAGCGGCCGTCGGGTGTGCAGCACACGAGGGTCAACAGTGGTCTCCGTTTTCTGGTGCAAAATGGGAACACAGAGAGGTTAGCGAGCGGGGAGGTCCCACCAGCCGTCGGCGGTGAGGCCGGGCCTGGAGCCTGCCCCGGCTGCCGAATTATGTAAGCCTCGGCCTCACTGCTTGGGAAGGGACCGTCGCCGGCTGACCCCTTTTTGGGATTTCAAAGGCAGCTGGATTTAGCACTGGAGCACGCCCGCGGACGCCCGGAGCCTGGGAAGCCGCACGGATGACAGACCCGGAACGAAGCCCATTTCCGCCTCCTGCCGCTTAAGCTCATCTCCTGCTACAGCTGCGGCCACCCCGAGGTCACCCCAAGGTCTGCGGAGAGAACGGGTTCTGCCTCTGACAAGCTCTGCGCCCCAGCATCTCGGGGGCCACCCAGCATCGGGAGAACAGCTCAGGTGTCAGCCCACGTTCATTACTGTTTTATGTTTTTGTCTTGAACAAGGCGCCATCACAGGACTGAGGAGGCACAGACGCTCCTACCGCCTGTGAGCTGCATTCCCTGTCCCCGGTGGGGACCCCTCGGCAGTAACCCCCAGACAGACTTCACCTGCCAGGCTCTCCGTGGGATCTGGCTTCCCCCAGCCCTGCAGCTGCTCGCATCCTGCCCAGGGCGCCCCGTCTGAGACCCGCAGTGAGCCCCCAGGCCTGCCCGCCCCAGGAGCACAGTGAACGTACATGGTAAAGGACAGGTGTCTGGACAGGTGTCTGCCTGATGTCCCCAGCTGCCGGTCCCCTGGAACACAAGGAGGGAACTTAGTCACCCCCGAAAAACACACACACGCTGCCTGTCCAACTGGAAGGTGACGTGGGAGGCGACGTGGACGTCGGCTCCGTCGAGACCTCCCCGCAGGTAAGCGGCAGGCACACCTCGCACCCCAAAACCGCCCTTTGCCGGCAGGATGCCCACCCACCAAGTCCCACCCCCCAGGCCACGGCTGCCCCTTCTGGGGTCCCCCTGCCGGGCCCCTCCAGCTTGCTCTCCTGAGTTCAACCTCAAGCCTCTTCCTCGAGTCTCCCAGCCCCTAACCGAACTCTCGATGAGCCACTCATTAATGATCGATTTGCTTCCTTCCAGGACAATCCATTTTCATTTACAGAGGACCCAAGGCCGGATGCTAGGTCTGGCCACATGCACTGACCACCAAACATTTTGCCTGTCCCCTGCGTGCTCACTTAGAGCAAGCAAAGCCCGCAGAGTGAGGCCCCCGGGCGCAGACCCAGGCCCGGTGCTGCGGCCCCGGACAGAGCCGGCCTCCTCCTCAGACGGCCCGACCGGCCCTCTGGGGCCGTTCCGCAGGGCAGAGCATCGCCATGCCAACGTCTCGTCCAATTACTTTCTTGGGTTAAGAAGTGAAACTAAAGACCTCCAAAAACAGGCCTTTTCATCTCATCGCGACTTCTTTCCTGTGTTTGCCGACACACACTCTGGGAGAATAGGAATCTGTATCACGCCTCTCACTGCTTTTCGTAGGTCAGGAAATGAAATTAAATTTTTTTCAGGTCTGATTGTACCCTCATTTTGGAAACCATGAACACACACACACACACACACACACACACACACACACACATACACACACAAGGCAGAAGGAAATGATCTCTTTCGACGCAACAGATGGCAAGGACCCTCTTCAAAACCACCAGCCACCGTCACTGGAGACGAATATGCAGAGCGCGTACGGAAGAGAGACGCCCCTCGCTGGTGCATTAGCTCTACGCGTACACCCAATAAGAAGCAAAACTACAACACCTCGAACACGTGAGACGTTGTACAAAATTCTCCACGTAAACGACAATCCCTTACGCCCTCCAGAGCTGACGGGCGCGATTCGGATCATCTTCCAGAAGAAAGGGAAAGATTACCTGCTTCCTGAAGGTGATCTTCGTGGCCTCAAACTCCACACACAGACATTCTCTAAAAATCAATTCGGATTCGGGGGGACTGCCATTGGTCATTGGTTTCTACGTCACGAAAATACGACCGTCTCCAGAGCCACAGGAAACTTCCATGCGTTTATTTTCTGCGTTCGAGCTCAGACCCTGGAAACTCAGCCCCCTTTCTTCACCCTGGATGACTCT
>NW_011889220.1:258557-259724 GCF_000151845.1 Pteropus vampyrus | reverse complement strand
ACCACCAGCCACCATCACTGGAGACGAATATGCAGAGCGCGTACGGAAGAGAGACGCCCCTCGCTGGTGCATTAGCTCTACGCGTACACCCAATAGGAAGCAAAACTACAACACCTCGAACACGTGAGACGTTGTACAAAATTCTCCACGTAAACGACAATCCCTTACGCCCTCCAAAGCTGACGGGCGCGATTCGGATCATCTTCCAGAAGAAAGGGAAAGATTACCTGCTTCCTGAAGGTGATCTCCGCGGCCTCAAACTCCACACACAGACATTCTTTAAAAATCAATTCGGATTCGGGGGGACTGCCATTGGTCATTGGTTTCTACATCGCGAAAATACGACCATCTCCAGAGCCACAGGAAACTTCCATGCGTTTATTTTCTGCGTTCGAGCTCAGACCCTGGAAACTCAGCCCCCTTTCTTCACCCTGGATGACTCTGAGAAAGCTTTACCTTTCGGAAATACGCCTGAAGGAACAACCAAAAAAGGCACGAGCATCTCTCTGCTGGCGGGCCTACCGCTCCTCACCGGCAGGTGGCAGAGTCCGTACCACAGTTCCTGGCACGAGGCGGTCACTGCAAAATGTCAGTCACGCCTTGTCCCCGTGACCCAGAACGTAGCGCACACTTCTCATTTGGCAGCCACGCTGGTGGGTCTATTAACTGGTGACAGAAAAACTTTCAAGCACGGCACTGCTATCCCAATTCAGGAATCTAAACCTCGACGCGTTTGCAAAACACAAGTCTGCAAAAAAAAAAAACAACAACAACAACAAAAAAAAAACCTGAAAGTGAGGGTCACAGTCGGTCATGGCACTGCAGCCGCCATCCTGTGGCCGGCGGGGCAGATTCAGGGTCTGGGCCGGTCCTTAGTGGCACCGGTGAGATCCCAGGACCGATCTGAGCGTGGTAAGTCACACCAGTGGTCTCGATCCTCGAGGGCTGGCTTCATCCACAGCCCACGTGACGCTGCAGCTCCTTCTGCTAGAGGGATGGAACGAAGGTCCCCGGCCGAAGGCCACGTGACGCGTTTGGGGCAGCAGAATAATGGGGACGTGACAGAACACCTGTCCTGAGACCACGGCTCCAGAGACCTCGCGTGCATCCAGTTGCCTCCTTGCATGGCCCATGCCTCCCTGGGGTGGAGGGAGGCAGGACAGTCAT
>NW_011889220.1:253037-256536 GCF_000151845.1 Pteropus vampyrus | reverse complement strand
CAGAGAAGCCGAGCACAGAGCAAGCAGCACGGGGTCTCGAGAGACGTCGTCCCAGACGACAGAACCCGGGCGTTCAGAGAAGCCTCTTGCCCCAGGGGTGACGCCCGCCGTGCACGGGCGGCATCCGGCCGGCTTCCTGGGCGGCGTCCACTTTTGCTCCACTGGGGGAGGAAAATGAAACCATGTGGATCCTCCCCCCTTACTGCACCTTAAAAAGTCAAAGGTAGGATTCTGCCTATCAATGGTCTGTAATAACATTTCGAGTGAAGGTCGGCGTGCAGGGACGTCTGGCTGGAGCTTCATCGGCAGACCAAAGGACAGTCTGGCACTGTTCGGAAGTAGCCCAGGCCTTGGAGGTCAGCGAGCTCGAGGGCTGCCCCGCGCCCTTATGCCCTGCCTCCCGTGGAGCCCGCGAGCACCGCAGAGACACTGGCGAGGTCCCGCCTGGACCGCCACCGCCAAGCAGACGCGGAGGGTGGCTTTCTGTACCGGACGCCCTTCAGGGTTCTGTCTGATGAAAGAGCCTCGTAGACGAGAATCCCCGAGTCCCATCCTCCCCCGGCATTCTGGCCCGGGAGCCATGGCTGCAACTGGTGGGCCATGTATGACGGGGGCCTGTAAACACCGTGACGGCCACAGCGTCCGTCAGGCATGGGGGGGAGGATCGCGAAGACGGGCCACCGGGCATCCTCACACGTCCTCGAAACCTGGACAGAGAGAAGGGTCTCAGGTGAGGAGTGTGCCATTTCGGAGGCCCCCTGACGGCCCACAGGCGTCGGGACGTGAGGCCGTGTCTCGGGGCTGAGCTGATCTGCGGCCGTGCGTGTGGGGTCGAGGCGGGCCGAGCTGTGAGGGGCAGGCAGCCTTCTCCGGTGTCCCGGGAAGACGATGGTGGCCAAGGAAGCTGCCTGTCCTCTCCCTTCTCACCGTCACCCTCTGCTGGACCCTGGGGTCTCAGGGAGCGTGGGCGGAGCATGGCCGTGTGGTCACCGCTGGCCTCAGGGTCCGTCTCTAAGAGGGCGCGTCCAGCCCCCGAGTTGACCAGAAACACGCGGTGAGCGCCCGGGGCCCGTCTTAGGTGCCCAGGCCACGTTAATGACGGTTCACGTTTCTCCTCTCACCCTGAGCCCTTCTAGGTACCCTGAGAACGCAGAAGCCAAAATAGCTCCCCAGGGTCAGAAGCGCGTCCTCACGGCAGAAAGCTGGAACCTTGGCGCTCAGCCTGCCCGGTGCGAAGGCCAGGCCCTTGGCTCTGGGCCAGGAGGGGTGTCCTTCCTACCGAGAGCACGTGGGCGCCTGGGCGGGCTGTCGCCCAGGACACCTCTGGATCAGCAAGCGCGTGTAAGGACGTAAGAGATTTCGGCCAGTCACCAATTCCTCTGACCCGCGGACGGGTGCCCTGGTCCACGATCGGCACGACACAGACGAGGAAGCGAAATGCCGTCTATGCACAGGCTGCTCCGGGTCTCACGGCTCCTTCTGGGGTTGGGGGGGCGGGGGATGTCGTATTCCGGCATCTGGATTCGGAATGAAAACGTCAGACGTTACGTCCCGGTGCAATGACGTTTAGGCTCTTTAGTGATTCCCCCCACGGGTCTGGCAGTCGTAAAGTATGTTCGTGCTGCATGACCACGTGTCACGCCCGGGAGCTGCTCACCTGCCCCCTCCACGTGACATGAAGGTGGAACACGCGTACATCCGTGAGCGTCACGCAGCACAGTCACGGAGACTGGGCTCCCCAACTCCCCGAATGTAAGTTCTCCACCTCCAAGGAGTCTTTAAGGGGACGTGCGGTGTTCTATCTCCAGCCCGACTGAAATTAAAGGGGGCCGTTGAGGGTGGAATTCCGCCACAGAGAAGGTCCCCTCGCTCCCGTGGCGCGGGGAACAGAGTATCTGCCGAGAGGGTCGCTGGTTTCCACGGCAACTGCTGCGTGGACGTGGAGGCGTGGGGCTTTGGTGGTCTGGTGGGGACGGGCGGAGCGAACGGACGACATACGAGCTTCGCTGAGACGCCCCCGGTTCTGGACGGGGTTCTGGTGCCACGTGCAGGACGCACTGTGCTTGCACACGGGGCAGGTGGCCTCGCGGAGGCCACCATGACAGGCGGCCGCACGCACTCCCTGTGAGCCCGTGGCACGTGCTGGGGGAGCCACTGCCCCAGGTGGGTCCCCCACACTTCCTAAGGCACCGACGCTGTTTGAGGGGGTGACGGCAGCAGTGCCAAGGATGCAGCCTGGGCCCTGGGAAAGTGGGCTTCCCGTGCCCGGCTCGCCTTGCCGGGGGACAGTGGAGCCTCTCACGCTGAGGCCGGAAAGCCTCATGGACTGCCACCCCAATGGACCTCGGCACACCCGACTCAGCGCCTCGTGGGCTGGACTCGGTCGTCACCCCTGTTACGTAGCCCAGGGGTAACCCCAGGCCCCCACTCCACCTGCTCTCAACAGTTTCGAAGCTCACGGGCCAGAGAGGACTTTTGTCGATGCAGAGGCGTAGCTGACTCTCTGCGAATGGATTCTATTTGTCAAAAAAATAAATGTACCGAGCACTTGATGAAAGCCGGGGTATAATGAAGCTCTCGGTCTAAGAGAAAGGACAGACAATTCTGCAAACACCAGCCGTTCTGAAATGTTTACTAGGGAAACGTCAGTCGGTGGGTATACAGAACTTAGGAGGGAATGGGCCGGAGAGGGTCTTTAAAGCCATAAATTCTACTAAGGAGGGGGACGTGACCACTTCCTACCTAATTGCAAGTGAGCGTGTTACTCAGTTTTCTGCGATCCGTCTCTTAGAGCTGTGACTACGGTTTTTCTGTCATTCTCTCTGGACACCGAGGTCCAGAAGAAGGTGACAGAAGCAGACGTCCAAAAGCGTTCTGAGTCTCATTACCAAGACACCAACTGCATTTAAGGGTTTGGGATGACAGTCCCCTGACATAGCTCTTTTTTATAACCTAAGGATACGATGTGGATCAATACGTTACCCAACTTTATAAAATAACGTCTGCGGTTGCTGAGAACTCAGAGAAAATATTATATCAACTGCATTCTAATAGCGTGACATCAAATAGAAAATATTCGGGAAGTTATCTTTCGGCCAGTTTATCACATCCCCTGTCACCGGTTTTGGCGGGTCCTCTGCAGAGTCAAGGTTTGACATTCTCTCTTTCTTCCCCTTGTCACTAGAGGTGCGTCTTTGCGAAGCCAAACTTGGTCTTGTGCCTTGTTCCCCGTCTGGCTTTGCTAAACCGTGAAAGTCAGGAGGCCAGAGCCGAGGAGGCCGACGGTCCCTCGAGGCTCCCACGCAGGGCGGGGCTTGGCCGTGACCCAGCACAGGGCGGCGCTCGGCTGGGCTGTCCCCAGGAACGCTGCCGCCGGCTCCCCCGAGACGTCCCCTGGCTCCGTCCCTGTCTTCACCAGCTCTCGCACGTCCCCTTGTCAGAAAGGCCCGCCTCGATCTTCTCTCTGACACGAACTTCCTCCGTCGCTCCAGGTCCCGTC
>NW_011889220.1:246783-251987 GCF_000151845.1 Pteropus vampyrus | reverse complement strand
AACATCAGACCTTTTCCTCTGGCCACAGAGTTATTTCTCAGACGTGTTTCCATGGGTGTTCTCGCTGTTTTTGACAAAATGCATTTTCCGTGCTTTGCATGCAAACGCCCAAGTCCCTGGAGACAGACTCAGCCTGAGACACAGCAGGGAACCTCCCCGGCCGCCCGGGCGGGCCGTCTGCTCCGTCTCTGCGGAACGAACCGGGTTTTGATGCTGGTGGTTAGATCGGGTTTCCTCGTTTTTGTCTTTCAAAGAAATGTCCCCGAGAGAATTAGCTCAGGGGCCCAGACACCTTGCTGTTCAGGACGAGAGGACCCCGCAGTCTGGGGGGCCCTGCGCGTTCCAACCTCGCCTCCCCAACTTCACAGTCCCGCCTTCTCTTTGCTTCATAAACAGCCACTTGGGGTCTTGGCTGTGCACCCAGCCTGCAAGCCTTCCCCACCCAAGTCCGGGCACCTCCTGACACCTCGCACGCGGCAGGCCGTCGGAATCATAAAACTGGAAATGAGAACGGTGGTCGCTGAGGTTTCCTGAGCATCCCGTGGGCCAAGCGCGCGTGAAAGCGTGTGTTCACTTAGTAATGCGCCCGGTCCTCACAGCGGCTCTGAGAAGTGGATTCTGTCATTGTCCCCACTTCACAGACAGGAAAACCGAGGCCGAGAGGGTGAGTGAATTGCCCCCAGGTCAGGCACTGAGTGAGCCGTAGAGCCATTATTCGATCTCAGATGTTTTGGCTTCAAAGCCTCCGCTTCCCCTTCTCATTTCTCTGGGATATGTCATTTTACATAATTTTTTTTAAAGGAATATGCAATGAAGACTTCAGGAAAATTATCTTGACTTCTAGTTCACATCTGCACTGTTTTGAGGGTCAGCCAGAGTTGAAAGAAAACTCTTCCCTTGACCAAGTCCTAAGTCCTCACAGGGCAATTTTAGGGTTGACTTACTCCGCCACGTAGAGAAATAGAACTGTCAACACAGTATTTTTTTTTTTTTTTTGGAAAATGTGCCAGATTTCCTCCTTTGGCTCCAGCTGCCTTAATTCCCTATAGAACGGTGACGACGAGACTTTGCTCTGAAACCCTCACGGCCTCAGGGCAAAATAGTGCCCATTTTCCTGAAAGATAATCTTTTGGTAAAATTTCTCAAACAGACGGTCTAAAAGGTCTCTATCGGCTGAAGTTCGCAGGCATTTGGAGGGCTTTTTGGGTCTTATTTCCAATGACCGGTCCTCAAAATTTATGCCTAAGGGTGGTCCCCATGTGTGACTCTTTGAGTAAGTGACATAATTTCTGTCAGGGCTAAGAACCCTTCTTCCTTTCCATCTGATATTCCTTCGACTCGTTGTTCTTTATTTGGACATCCAGCTCCGGCACGTTTACTTCTGACCGTGGACCTGGATTAGGTGCCGTGTGGTCCCCGTGTCCCCTCGGCATCTGGCACATGGTGCGTGTGAAGTGTTCACCACCTAAAGAGGAGCCCTGGGCTCCTGGAGCCGCCTGAAACAGGATTCAAAAGTATTCATCCCACACGGACGCAGCCGAGAAAGGGCCAGCTCAGCTGAGCCCCGCGGAGGGCCGGGGTCTGGCCGGCGGCATGAGTGCCCTCCCCTGCCCCCCAAAAAACGGGGAGCCGCAGGTGCCAAACAGCGGTCTCTGCTCGCCTGGCCCTTGGTGTCACGTGGCAACAAATCGCCCCTGAAATGGAACCAGATGCACGAGGAAGGACATAATGCTCAGGTCTGTGAGTCGTATGTGTGTGTTTTCGGGCCCTCTCTTCCTCTCACGGATTTACACGCACACACACGTTTATGACTCTGAACCAGGACGTGTGCCGTAGACTCTGAAAGCTGAAGGGACTTTAGAAGCCATCTGACCCAAACACCCATTTTTTGGGGGGGAGGGGGCACGGGAGGGGGGAATTACCAAGAAGTGAGTTAAAATACTTCCTTCTCTAGGAACTAAATCTTTACAAACACTCAGCCCAGTGGTCACACTTCCACATGAGTGAACTTGACAGCCACCACCGTGGTGCGATATGGAGACACTTGTCTGCTGTCAGCTACACCTGCCGTCCCCAACCTTTGTGGCACCAGGGACCGGGGCTCCTATGAGCATCTAACACCTGAGGATCTGAGGCGGAGCCGAGGCGGTGATGCCGGCGCTGGGAGCGGCTGCAGATACAGACGCAGCTTCGCTCACTGGCCCGCCAACCTTTGTGGCACCAGGGACCGGGGCTCCTATGAGCATCTAACACCTGAGGATCTGAGGCGGAGCCGAGGCGGTGATGCCAGCGCTGGGAGCGGCTGCAGATACAGACGCAGCTTCGCTCACTGGCCCGCCACTCACCTCCTGCTGTGCGGCCCTGTTCTTGACAGGCCATGGCCCAACACCATTTATAAAAATTAACACGAAATGGATTACAGGTATAAATGTCAGAAAACTATACGAATTTCAGAAACAGATATAGAAAAAAAGCTTACCAGTCTTGGGTAAGACAAAACGTTCTTAAATAGGGCATGAAAAGCAAAAAACTATAAAAGAAAAAAATCGATAAATCGGACATCATCAAAATTAAAAGACTTTGTTCTTCCAAAGACACTGTTAAACCTGTTAAGGAAAATTAAACTGAGCCACATGCTGGAAGGCACTATTTGTAAAACATTTCTTTAAGAATGCCTATGTAGAAATCTTACCATTCAACACCATGAAGGCAAACAGCCTAATAATAAATTAGCAGAGGATTTGCAGAGTCCCTTTGCCAACAAAGTAACAGATGGCCGATAAATTCACAAAATACACTCAGTGCCATTGGTCACCATTTGGCAGTTCCTTACGAAGGTAAACATGCACTTTCATATGACCAGCAAATCTACTCTGAGGTACCGTCCCCCAAAAAAGGAAAACGTACGTTCGCAAAATTACCTAGCCAAGAATGTTTGTAGCTTTATTCTAAATAGACAAAGGGATCTCACGAAGCTCCTGGATAGTCTCTCTCGATAAATCTGGGAACACCGAAGAAACTGACCAGCGCTCTCCTCCTCGGGGTTGGGGTGCCGATGTGATCTCAACCTCGACCGTGCAGGGGACCCGACCACGGAGGCCATAACCCAGCTGGGTTTGCCACCGCCTCCGTTTCTGCAACGAAGTGCATCATGCCTTCTCCGATTTCCGTTCCTAAGACTGAACAGCCCCTGACTTGTGCCCACTCGCAGTTCGTTACAGAGAATTGGGACTCCCTCACTGGATGCACTAACGAGTCCCCAGAACACCGATGACGACACATCGCAGACAAATCGGAGGGACGTGGGGGGCCACGCTGCAGACGAGCGGTGTCGCAGCAAAGACGCGGCCATGAGGCCAAGGCCCTGCTCGCCCCCGCGAGGCGCTCCGCGTATTTCGGGGGCTTCTGCTCTGCCGGGCTGCTGGGCTGTCGAGCTGAGGTCACACCCTCCTCATTAGAACCGTGGCCCCTCATCGTCCTCGGGGACACCTGGCCTCTGCTGGGGTGCAAAATGTCCTTAGGGAACCTGAGAGCTAAATCACGTAACATGGGACGCTTACCGGAGATGGAAGGTGATTCTTGGGCTTCTAGACTGTTCTTTCGGGGACCTATGGGGGCACCGTTAACCGAGAGAGGACGACAGGAAGGGAGAAAGCTCCGAGGGGCAGACGGTGCGCTGAGCGCGAGGTCTCGGCGGGGCTTCCACGTGGGAGGGTTTGCACGGAAGCTCCAAGATCGAAATCGAGCTCACGCGACGTACTGGGACCGAACATACAGTGCGGTGGCCGTGGCGACCAAACGAGCAGGTGAAAAGCCCAGTGGCTGTGGGACCTCAGACAGTGACAGGGCCGTGACGGGGTGGCCACGAACTCCCGCACGGGAAGCTCCAGCACAGGAAGAGCAGCGTCCGGGGCACGGCGGACGGGGACCGGAGCCGCCTGCAGAAGGGGAAGCGTCGCGGGAACCGAGGTGAGGCGCCTTCAACCGGGAACCAGTGTCCCCGGCATCGCGGTTGGTAGGGGGACATCGGCGAGGAGAAGGATTTAACAGAGACCGTGGAATTCACACACAGACACGCGCACACGCACACGCACACGCACACGCATGCATGCACGCACATGCACACACGCACGCACGCACATGCACACATGCATGCACACACACACTCCCGCCTGGAGCTGGGAGATGCTCATCCCACGCCTCCTCCAGCTGTCCTTCCAGAGACCAGAGTCACCCACTCCAGCTCTTTGACATAACGTTTTATGGAGACCCATCTGAGTGGCCTTTAAACTGCCCCCAGGATGTCAGGACATCCACTTTCCAGACACGGGGCGCGGTATGTATTTCCGACCCTCGACCCCACCAGCTACACGCGCCTCTTCTATGTAATCGGTGCTGGTACAGGAGATGAATCAGCCACCAGCTGTGACGCACGGTGGCTGCCCCCCTGCTCCGGGCAGGCCACGCACAGACCCAGACAACAGGAAAGACCCCTTTTCCAGAAGAAGCATGCCCAGACTCCTGGAACTGTGCTCCAGGTCGCAACCTACTATGCGTCCGGGTCAGACCAGCCGTGGTGGGCAAAGGCCGAGGACAAGGCGGGCCACCGCCTCCCAGCTCCTCGGTGGGGGATGAGCGGATGGAGCCGGGTCGAAGCCCACAGCTTTTGCATTCCCGATCCAGGTTTATCCAGGTCGATCTGCGTCTGAGCCGAGGACAAGGGACCGGGCGCAATGCCAGCGACCATTGTTCTCAGGTGTCGGCTTCTCGCGCCTTCCTGGAGAACTTCTTTTTATTCTGAGACTCCTTAAGTATAGCTCTGAGCAATTTTCAAAGAGTAATTGTCATAAAAGGATATTAAGAAGAATCACTTCTACAGAAACTCAAAGCACAGCAGGAGCCTCCAGCTACCTCATTAACATGCCCACAGGAGTGGTAAGAGCTGCAAGGTGCCCCATCGCAAGCCCCACAAGCCCCGTTCTTCCAGAAGGTTTCAGAATGCAGTGCCCTTTGAAAAGCATCTGCGAGACACTGGACTCTTTCTTCGGGGGTACCGATGTAAAGGCACACGTGTCCTCAGACGATGACGTGCCCTCAGCTCATTCTGTGACACACTGGAGACAGGCAACACACTCAGTGACCCCTACCTGGCAACCAGACACCTGGACGGGTGACCCACACGACTCAGGTGCTGAGACTGAGCC